>NC_045750.1:23822150-23834922 GCF_008692095.1 Etheostoma spectabile
GGGGGAGATCGACACAGCATGGCATCGCGATATTTTCAGTGTCAATACTGTATCGATACACAGGCGCCAAGCATTGCTCTTTTATCAGAGAGAAAAAAAAAATCTTTTTAAATAAAACAGATGTTGATAAAGTTTCCGTTTGGGGATAACATTTGAAATTGGTAAAAATTCAAAGTAGGAAAAAAGGTAAGAAATAATGTATAACATATATATATCACAGAATATTGCAATATGTTTAAATCTCAATAATATCATATCGTGACATGAGTATCGTGATGTTACCGTCTCATGAGGCCTCTGGTGATCCCCCCCCCCAATATTTCATAGACAGTCCAGAAAATTATTTTTTTTAATATGTCTTTTGAAAAGCACCACTATTAAGAAATAAAAGGCCTATTTTCTTTCTGTTACGGGCCAGTGAGCTTTATTATTATTATTTATTATTATTATTACAGTTGTAATGATTAGGCTATGTAAGAAATGCGTATTCCCAGGATAGGGAGCACCAGTGTCCACCGTGCACGAGGTACTAATGGCCAGATATGCAAAGCATGTCGGGCCGGTGTGTGAAAATGCGCGCGATGGCCCAGAGAGACGCTCCTCGCGCTCCTTCGCCTGAAGACATGATTCATTCACCAGCTCTACTTTGACCACATAAGGCGGCACGAGCGGCCCCCACAGCGGGCGGGACCAGGGAAAGGTTCCGGGGGGCTGTGATTCCTCGTGATTGGTTGCTCTGCGTTGTGACTGACAGGTCCCATTCTCCGGCTCTCCACTAAGCTCCGGTTGTTGACACTCTCCAAAAGTCCGCACGGCTCTCACGGGTAACGGAGACGTTATTAGGCTCGTCCCGGGTCCATCTGTTCCCTCTGCTGTCCGTCTCCAGGACGGAGACAACCCGTCGCACGGAAACAACTTGCCTACCATCGTGGATTTCCTGTTGTTTTTTTCCCGACTCAGTGTGTTTTGAACTTTTCTTGCTCCCAGAAAGCTCGTGACGCCGTCTCTTTCCTCCCGTGGCTCTGCTCGGAGACCGAGAGAAATGGCAGAGAAGCGGCGGTCCCCGTGCGCGCTGAGCGTCAAGGCGCACGCATTTTCGGTGGAGGCGCTGATCGGAGCCGAGAAGAGACGCAGGAAGGCCGGGCAGGATGCCGTGTCCGCCGACCACGAGGACGGAACGGATGTCCCTGATCTAACCGGGAGCCCGGGGCCGCGAGCCGACAGAGCGTGCACCAGCGACCGGGGCAGCGAGGCAGAGTGTGCAAGTGACGGATCCCGTAAGTAAATAACAGCAAAGAAATCCGGTGCAAGCCTAACAATAAAGACTACATTAAATTAGTTATACATTACAATAACTGCATATGGCAACATCACCCAATTATACTATCATACCCAATATAAAACTAAAATAATGTCCATGCATTAAACCTATAGGCTACTTCTTCATTATAAGCTATTACTGGTATTCAGCTGTTTATTTAATAGGCCATGCGCATTTGATACCCTAATACTATTTTAAGGATATTGCTTACATTTTTATTTTTTATTTTTAAACTGTATTTTTCCCATCAGGATCATATGCTCTCTTCTGCTTATTGCTGAGGAATATTTAGTAATAAGATCCAGATCATAAAGCAAAAACAATGCCAGGCTTTGGTCAGGTCCTCAGAGTGGAAATGGGTTATGATACCGGGCCCGGTCTAGTAAATATGAGTGGTGTGAGTGTGACTAATGGGAGACGCTTTATGAGTTGTGTTGCAATCATAAACACGCCAATTAGCAGCGTGTAAAGGCAGGGGAACGGCCGCGGGACGGATGCGAAGAGGTCTGCAGAGACCGGCCCTGACAAATGAGGATTTCAATCTGTTGCGCGTTTAAAAAACGCACTTGGCTGAGGATTTGTCTTGGTGTTAGTTTGGCTTGTTAGGCCCAAGTCTCGTGTCCATAAATCTCCCCCCACCTGGAGAGGCCCGCGTTATGGCGCAAATAACAACAGCGGTGAGACACATAAACACTACTGTTATGGTGTCCTTTAATCATGTCCCCAATATGAAAACCGAATTAAACTCGTGAAAACCATTACGCACTTCCTACTGGAACTTAAGTTGGAGTTCAGCGGTGTGTAAAGACACATAAAACTACAATATTCTATATTCCAGGCTTTCCGTGTGCCAGTATTCAAGAGGGAGTTTAATGGACTTAATCATAATCATAATACTATAAAGCATTTTAATCTTCTTGCAATACATAAAAAAGGTTTTGACCTTTTTTCGTGGGCTGCTTTTTTATCATGGCTACAGTCTCTGTAATGGCACGATTTGAATGATGTGTAGCCTATTTAATATAATAATGTACTTAATAATAAGTCATATATTTGGACAAATGCAAAACGTGCGTTGTGCAGTTATAGTCTTGGTGA
Organism: Etheostoma spectabile; assembly: GCF_008692095.1. Taxonomy (NCBI): domain Eukaryota; kingdom Metazoa; phylum Chordata; class Actinopteri; order Perciformes; family Percidae; genus Etheostoma; species Etheostoma spectabile. Next base: position 23,824,570 of record NC_045750.1, read on the forward strand.
TTATAATATTTCAGAGTTTGTGTGCTTTTAAAATGTAACGTAATGTAATGTTATGTTATGTTATGTTATGTAATGTAAATAAATGTAATGTAATGTAACGTTATGAAATGTAATTTAATGTAAAAATTTAACAAAATATCCTTTAAGTGGATTCATTCTTGGCTTAGATGGCTGTGTTATTCTTCTTCTTCTTCTCGCCTCCTCCCGGCGCAGCAGAGAGCGAGGACGCGCTGCTCGGGAGCCCGCAGCCCGCGGCCGGTCCGTGCACGGCGCCGGTAACCGCGAGCGGAGAGGAGACCCGCGTGGACCTGCAAGGATCAGACCTGTGGAAGCGGTTCCACGAGATTGGCACGGAAATGATCATTACCAAGGCTGGACGGTAGGCTAAGAGCCTGTATAATGGTTGGGAGGAAAACAACTTGTCTATAATAAAAATAAAACATGCATGCAAATATGTCATTTAGGCTAAAAGATTAAAGTCATAATAATCGAAAATTTGCTTCTAAAAAGAAGCTTTTGAATCCCATAATAAAAGAGATAATTTCAAGTTATCAAGATGACGGCCTAAAAAGCCTTGTTGGTTGTATTATTATTATTATTGTTATTATTATTAAGCGATAAAAAATATTCTTATTAGCCTGTAGCTGATCTGAAATCTCCAATGCAGATGATTTATGTGGTTTTCCTGGCAGGCGGATGTTTCCCGCTATGCGTGTGAAGATTTCGGGCTTGGACCCCCATCAGCAGTATTACGTTGCCATGGATATAATCCCCGTGGACAACAAACGATACAGGTAAAACGCCCAGAGCGCGCGCGCACACACTCTCCAAAATTCATGAAAAAACGCGTGACCCCGTTAAATAATGATTCTGATGTGATACAGAAACTGTAGGCGTAAAAGTAGAAGTAGGCTACAGAAATGGCCACACGCATGCGCGTCAGTCTCAATTTAGACTCCATGCACAAGATAAAATGTTTCAATTGTGCAACTCTCGTTCTCGTCTCCACAAATGGCGCTTGGCACCGGGCTGTCACGGTGGTTTTGCCGTCCCTTTTGGGAGAAAAAGGCCTTTTGGATGCCTAACCTCTCCACCCTGGAAGGTCAAACCAACACGTGTCGTTATAATGCTGCAGAAAAAGTGCAGTCTTTGCACTGTAGTGATGTAGTGATGAGTGCCATCCCGATGGACATGTTACCGGGCCATATTGTGCAGGGGATTATGGAAACGTGGTGCTCACATCACGTGCACGCGCAGTAATGATCGCCATGGAAGTACGAGAGCGCGCCGCTTTTGATTCCACCCAAACGCGTAACAGCGGGTGACGAGCACCTTCAACCAGACGAGGAACTAATTAGTTGGCTTACTTAGTTGGGTTTACGCATGTGATTGCATAAAGAAAATAGTTTTAGGCCTGATTTAACTCTAAGTTAAAGTCTATGCTTTTTTTTAACCTCTTCATATCAAATGGAGTAGTTTGTGTTGTCCTCCCGGGTCAAAAACGGACATAAATTTGACATTTTCGTGCCTTTCTCAGACTTTCTTTTTAGTTTTCACTAACACCACCTTACTACCACTAGTTTTACACCACTTTTTGGAATTCATGGTCAGAAAATTGTGGCAATTTGGTTAAAAAGAAACCCATATTTCAGATATAGATATTCATTTAAAGCGTTAAATTTGACCCGAGGACAACAGGAGGGTTAAATAATATAAGTATCAAAATGTGAGATCTAAATTAAATGATGATTCCAATTCTGATGGAATTATGATGACTGATTCAATCCTGTCATTTCAAAAGGTCTCCATATCACTGGGGATTATTGGGGGTCGTTGGTCTTATTTCTGGCGTTTTTCTTTCGTGAAATGGGGTGAATAGCAGTATAAGAAAGAAAAAAAAACTCGGGACATTGTGTTCATCTACCTCCCCATGTGTGCGTGTGTGAATTGTGAAGGTACGTGTACCACAGCTCCAAGTGGATGGTAGCGGGGAATGCGGACTCGCCTGTGCCGCCCAGAGTGTACATCCACCCGGACTCCCCGGCCTCTGGAGAGACGTGGATGCGTCAGGTGGTCAGCTTCGACAAACTCAAACTGACCAACAACGAACTGGACGACCAGGGACATGTAAGTTCCACAACGAAGACTTTATTTTTATTTTTTTAAGATTATTTTTTGGGGGCTTTTTCCTTTATTAGTGACAGTGGACAGACATTAAAAAAAGTAAGAAAAATGGCACGTATCTAAGGGCCGCAGCGGGGATTTGAACCCGAGTCGCTGCAGGTCTTTACCAACATGGTGCGAACGCTCTTACTAGGTGAGCTAGAGGTCACGACGCAACGAAAGTAATTTACATCTCGATTAATATAGGATTATCATCATTTTATATTTTGCTTTAACCCTTGTGTTGTACTTGGGTCAAACTGACTGGAGTCTTTTATATCAGAAATATGGATTTCTTTCAACCAAATTGACCAAAAATAACATGGATGATTCCATGTAACATTCTTCAGGTAAAATTAATGATTACTTACATTACATTTTTTGGGTGTTTTATTTAATCTTATAGCATTTTAATAAATTTGTTAATGGTTTTAAAACAGTATCCGGACTAAACTTTGACATCTACCCATCTGAGATCCACTCAACATCCTCTGATCTCAACTATCAGTCAAAATAATTCATAATATCTGCCTTTTTAACAAAAAAATAGATTCATAATTTGATATAAATGAGCTGTGTTGACCATGAATTCCAAGGATAAGTGTAAAACCTATTATTAAACCAGCTCAGGTTTTTAAAAAAGCGCCAAAAGCTGGAAAAAGTGACATAAACATTGGAAAAGCACAAACAAATATATATATATTTTTTTATAATTTTGACCTGGAAGGAAAAGTTCATGGTTAACGGGAAGACAACACAAGGGTTAATATTTATTTTATTTTTTTTTGGGGGGGGGGGGTAATTGTAATAGGTCTACTCTTCTAGTATCAGTTAAAACTGTATGGATAGATAGATAGATAGATATTGATCCCAATATAATGGGAAATTAGTGTTACAGCAGCAAAATCAGTACCACAGCACAGAATATAAATATAAATGAAATACTAGGATACAATATACGTACATACAATATACATGAAATAATAGTAGGATAAAATACAAGAACAAATATTTGAATATATACAAGTTCAGAATACAGAAATGTGCAACTGCTTAAATAGTATATTGTAAGTAAATTTGTAGATAAATCTATTGTGCAGTATTGTGGTGTCTCGGAGTCTTATCTAGCACCCAGTGATGACAAAATATACAGTAAATCACTGGAAATTAAATGTTAGTACCCATAATGCAATGCTTATTGCAGTAATGAACCGGAAAATTATTAGAAAAATCTGGTATTTTACTGGGCAATTTGTGGTAAGTAACTGTAGAAGTTACAGCAAAGTTTAACAGTGTAGTTAGTAACATAGTTAGTAATCATTAATAAGTACATTTTTAATTGTTCTGCTGCACTTTGTAATAATAAGAAATAGGGCCTATGACTAAAAAAATTTTAAATACAAATTCTGCCATTGCAGGAACAATAACTCCCTCTCTTCTGATTTGACATATTGTGGATGTTTATGCGTGCAGGTGCATGTGTCTATGCATTACTGTGTCCAGGTGTTCATTAACTATTATGTTTTATGGCTGTGGATGACGTGTAGTTGCTGTTATATTTTTTCCCCCTGCCCGTTCAGATCATTCTGCACTCCATGCACAAGTACCAGCCGCGGGTCCATGTGATCCGTAAGGAGTGTGGAGAGGAGCTATCCCCAGTGAGAGCCATCCCCGCCGGGGAAGGCACCCGCACCTTCGGCTTCCCCGAGACTGTGTTCACCACCGTCACGGCGTATCAGAATCAACAGGTAGCACGGCCGACCTCCGCACAACCACGGCCTCTTAAAACCAAAGCCACTGGAAAAGATAACGTGTCCACGGAACCACATTTCCAGCATGCAAGCGCTTCACTGACTGCCCTGTTGCATATGGATATTCTTGTTTAGTTTTGTACAACAAGCAATGACTGATTGAAACCAATTTCTTCAGGATGCACTAGAGAACGATAGACAGAACAAGACTAAGAAGTAAAAAAGTCAAGAAACTATTTTAGTTTCTGTGTCTTTACAATTTCATGTTTTGCACCTGGGTCTGGTCTGCATTCTAAAGGCAATGTGTTATGTGTGAGTGTGAGTGTATGTGTGTGTGTTTTGCAAAACAGAGAGAGAGAGAGAGAGAGAGAGAGAGAGAGAGAGAGAGAGAGAGTGACAAAGGTCCTGCGGTTTTCCTTGGGAGTGTTTTACCAGTTCCACCAAGGAAATGCTTATTGGACTGATTTTTAAAACACGACGGTTCTATTCACTTAACTTGATTTTCAAAGTACTTTTCTACATGGCTTGAGCGTCTCATGTTTTCTGAATTTTTGCCCAAAATTTCAAAGCCAACTTCTTCAATAGGTAAAAGCTGTTGGAGTTTATTTCTGGATTATTTTATTTTTTTGCACTGGACCAGTCGATGTGAGCGTTGAAGTACTGCAGGATGCTAGCTGGGGTTAGCTGGCCCGCGGCGCATGATGGCTGAAGTCAGAACATGGTGGCGATGCCTATAAAAGTCCCGTTGGATGCGGGTCACAGAGTTGGGCGTTAAACACCACCCACAGCCTGGGCTGGCAGCCCCACCGACATTAACTAACATACACACACACACACACATTTCCACACAGCTATGTGCAAAGGAAACACACATGCGTTCCCACACATGTTCAACTCACACAAGCAGCAAACCATGCACATTCATGTATTTATTCAGAGATCTGATTAAAATATTACACACAAAGGCAATTATTTGGGCTGGAAATGAACTTCCATCACACGGTATGTTATCAGCGACTTTCTACTAACACATTTTGGGGAAATAACGAGTGTCTTATTTTACTTTTCAGATTACAAGGCTGAAAATTGACAGAAACCCATTCGCCAAAGGCTTCAGAGACTCTGGCAGAAACCGGTGAGTTCAATTCCAACACAGATATTTTCACATTATCTAGTGCATTAGGGGTAATGTGGGGATGCATGACTGCATCATATTCTGGCTTGGATGTGGTTTTCGTCGCAGCTATTTCAGTCGGATTTTATGGGGAGCAAAGCTTTGTATTTATTTATTTATTTTCTAATGGAAAATGTGCAACCGCCTCCCATTAAATCTGTTTCTAAACGGCAGACGAGAAATCGACTAAACCGAACAGACGTGGCACATAACGGCGATGCATTTTCGTTTTAAATGTGCTAACTTTAAAGGCACATTAATCCCCGCAACTGCATAGTTACAGGCCCATGCTCTGAGAGGGAAAACTCTAACCTCGGCTGCAAACCTAAATGGAGCGTCAGATTCCAGTCGGCCTGGAGAACATAAACATCAACAGCCAAATAATAAAAAAGTGTCCTGCAGAAAATCTGTATAAACACATTTCTAAATATATATAAACACAGCATTAAAACAACACAGCAGTTAAACATCCAACGGTCTCCAAACAGCCACTCCCCCGAGGCCTCACAGAAATCATTAGAGAGGAGGGGAGAGAAAGGGGGAGAGCGGGAGACAGAAGGAGAAGGGAACGTGTGAGACAGAAGATTTGAGAGGGAGGAAGGTAGAAAACAGCAAACTGGATAACCCTGACGGCTGACCCTATTAAAAGTTAAACTCAGGAAGGCCGATAAAAAAAAAATCCCCTTAAATATTACAGGAAGAGTTAGGCAGTTTGCTAAATAAACTCCGGCTCTGATTGGCTGCTTCGGAGCACCCAGAACCGCTCCGGGCAGCTTGTCTAAATTATCACCGTGGCTACAACCCCGCGGGGGGGAAGACTTTTATCCTCACGCTAACGAGGGGGTAACAGAGCACTCGCATTACCCCGCCACAGCAACCCTCTGCCCCACCTAGAGGAGGAGGGAGATTGGGGTTGGGGGTTGGGGGGTGGGGGGGGGGGGGGGGTAGGAAGGGGAGTCCCACCTCATAATCCCTGCTGCGGCTTCCTGCTCCTTCGTCCTGATTCGCCCGTAAAAAGCCGTGTGAAAGCAATTACCGCCGAGCACCCGGCTGGCAGCAGCCAATGGCAACGTGGCGTTTATGCCCCTCATTACCTGAGGTCTCCATGGAGATGGCAAGAGAGGCCCCACGGGCGACTAAAATGGCCGCCAGGTGGTTTTGGCGTAATGCGAGGCAGGCCGGGAGAGAGAGAGAGAGAGCGGCTGCAGCTGCATCAGGGACGGAAGAAAATGCAAGTCAAGGCAGGGTGGGGGATTTTTCAGTGTGTTAACGTAAATGTGTGTTTCACAGGATGGGTCTGGAGGCTCTGGTTGAGTCTTACGCGTTCTGGCGTCCGTCTCTAAGGACACTCACATTTGAGGACATCCCTGGCATTACCAAGCAAGGTAAGGGTTAACTACCTGGAGTTTTCCTGGATACTGAGCAATGAGTCAAGTCATCCAACCTTTTACCAAACAGAGGTTTGCCGAAAAATCACAATACTTTAAAAAAAAAAACTTTTTCGAAAATATTTTTATTGGAAATATACAATCCAATACTTCCAGTCACAGATACAATTTATAAAAAAAAAATATATAATGCATTATTTATATGCATATATGCATATGGACACAGGCACATCTACACACATAAAAAAAAAAAAAAATCTTAAAGAAAAAAAACACTCTACACAAGAATGTAGGAGAAAATATTAAATCGGAGTACCGTGTAACAACAACAATGACAGACCCCCCCACCCACGCCCCCACTCAGCTCCCCACAACCAACACACATATTACTGCTTATTCATGCAAAACATAGGAATAACAAAAACAGGCACACATTCAATTGGGTCTTTTTTTTGCTTTTGATAGAAACATAATCAGACGTTATTGTCAGGGATGTCCAACATTTGATCTCCTGATACTGATAACAACACCTCAAGAGTACTGATACAATACCTATGTTGTAAGTTTTCAAAACATATACCTCATTGTGTTACTCATTGGAATCATTTTATGTAGGGAAGCAATGAACCCTGGGTAGTGCATCCCTAGTAACAAGGCCATCATATATGTGGATTTAGGTTGACTTTTCTGTTTTTCTGGCTCTGTTTCTGTAGGGATCCCAGGAGTTCATGGTGGGATCGGACCATCGTCCCACCTGCTCTCCGCGTCCCCGTGCTCCTCACCGTTCCAGGTCTGCCCCCTCAGCCCGCCTGACTACACCTGCAGCCGGCCCACACACCCTCTCCATCGCTACAGCAACCCCCCGGAGCCGTTCCCCTCTCCCAGAGGTCCGTCGGCGTATGAAGGCGAAGGTTTCTGTTCTCTGCCTCTCCCCGCGTCTCAGTTTGGCTACCCCGCGCCGCAGGGTTACGCCGGGCTCCGCCTCCACACGCCGCCCTACAGCCTGTACGGTTACACGTTCCCTCCCTCGCCGCGCCTCGCGGCCAGCCCCGATAAAATGGCCGCCGCTGCCACTGCCAATCACCAGAGTCCCTTCCTGGGCTCGTCTCCCAGTGGGACTCTCACGGACAGTCTGGGCGTACTCAGTGGAGGACAGCAGGGCTTCTTGTTTGACTCCCGGACTTTAGGACTGGCGGGTAGCCAGCCGGGAGGCGGGGCCTCACAGGTCACTGCCCACATGGGCTGAATGGGACTCCAGACATCTAGGGTTGTCACGGAAAAAACGAAACTGGTTCAGAACTTTGTACGAATTAATCATCCACGTGCTGAAAAAGCATCAGGCTGAGTTGAATACAGAGGAGTGACAGATCAAGCCGTGCCTCTGTGAGCATAACAAGCTTGTCAAAGCTCTTTTAACTAAAGGGAATATTTTTTTGTTCTTATCTCAAAAGCATGTTCTCTAGGACACGCACATGCAGCTGCAGCGGTCACTAAAGGGAGAAACTACCTGCGGCTTTGGATAAGGAGTCCAAACGATGTAACCAGCGACTAAACTGGAACTGAACGTGGACTGGGCAGAATCTGGGCCGGCCCAGGGACTCAAAGCGAGCACTTCAACCCCTGGCAGGAGGTCCTGAAGCAGTAACTGTTCTACCCACACAGCATTCTGCATCGCCTCCTTGATCTTGCCTACTTTGGATGGAGTTTCCGAACGCTACTTTTGAACTTGTTTTTATAGGATACATTGACTCAATTCCTTTCGTCAATTCTTTGTAATCACATGTCTGGCGATGTTCTCCATCAAATCTTTGGAATATGTATTCCATCTAATAATATGCACTACAGACGGGGCCGTTTCACCACTCAGACTCTCATAAAAAAAAAAACTTGTACACACAACACCAGCAGCCTGTCACATATTCGCATGATGACATCATGGCCTTAAGAGACCGTGGGAGATATCCCAGTGACAGTTACGGACTGACAAGGTTAAAGGTGTCGGATGAAGGACCGATCTACGTATTCTACGTCTGGTTTGACAGATGTTTCCTTGATGCAGCTGTTTGGATGGCAGGCTGGAGCACATCTTCCCATGTGGGCCACAGACGTAACTGCACATGACGACTCTGTATATAGCGAGGGGAAGGCGGGAGGGAGGAGGGATGTGTGTGTGTGTGTGTGTGTGTATATAAAAGGCCGTGTGACCCTTCGCACTTAAAAAAACCCAATGCACCTGCTTCTGCTCTTTGGCCTGGGTCAGGTATGCAACGGCCAACCCTGAACTTGACAAGCTCCAAAAGCTTTTCTCTGCAAACACGCGCTATATCAGCACGCCCTTTGGCCGAGGACATTAACATGTTCTGTGACCTTTTTTTTTGAGCCAAATAAAATCTATGTATTCATGTCACAATGTTAATATGTAATCAATATCTTACTAATTTAACTGATTTTGTTTTATCTATGAAGGCGATTACCAGTGTGTGTGTGTGGGAGCATTTTCTTTCCACCTTTTTTTTTTTTTAAAGTGAAGCAATTGCAATGCTTAGGCTACAATATATTTCCCTTGAGAAAACAAAAAAAGTACGCTTACGTGTTCTCCCTTATGTATGTATGCTATTGGCATTGTGAATGTGTGTGTGTGTGTGTGTGTGTGTGTGTGTGTGTGTGTGTGTGTGTGTGTGTGATAAACGCACCAATGATTGGGGTTGTTCCACAGGCTTTGGATTCCAGAGAAATGAAAATACCACAGGAGACAGGGAGAAGAACAACTTTCAGGCACGCACGCACACACACACACACAAACACACACACACACACACAAGCAAATAAGACTAAGACCTACAACTCTGCTGAATTGACTAGTCACAAGAGGCAGGGTGTGCGGTGAATGTGGATGTGGGTGTGATGGTGTGGACATGTGTGAGTATGCCATTTGTGTGTGTGTGTGTGTGTGTGTGTGTGTGTTGTGTGTGTGTGTGTGTGTGTGTGTGTGTGTGTGTGTGTGGTAACAGGTGGCTGAGCTGACAGCGTATGTGTGACCTAAGTCACCAAGAATCCAAGACAAAACACAGAGACATTTTTCCTCTGTTCCTTAAAATAAATGTTGAAGTGCTACACCTCATCTCGTGTAATAGCTAGTACTTTGTCAGTTAGCACATAAAAACGTATCGTATTTATCAAGGGCCCAAAACTTTACAGCGTTTTATCTTTATATCATAACATGATTATGATAAACTACATCTGCAGAATTGCGGATAGTTTTGAATCAGCTCCTGAAAATCTTCTGCTTCGCCTGCACAGACTGAACTCTCAAGGTGGCCATTTTGAATTTACACTGTACTGCGATTAGGAGACTTTACCCATAATACGGGCATTTACTGTATGCGTGAGCCTACAAATCCCATTATTTCAACCCAAATGAGCTGATAACAATCAAATAAGATAAGAAATATTGAAGGCACAGTAGGTGGTTACGGTAGACCGGGTTCATGATTCAATTATATGAGACCGTCATAAAGTTTGGCCCCATATACTTTGGGTTTCTGATATGGGGGATTGAAATTGTCTGATAGGTCACAACTGTAAGACCTGCATCATGATATGCATTACAACATCATGCTGCTCTCAAATTTCCACCTCCAGGTATGATTCAATGTGTTGATAAAGCTTTGCAGTTCTTCAATGATTTCCTCAACCTGATTTTCCCAAGTATTCGTCCCAAAAGTTGCTGACTCTCCCCTGACTGTCTCCCGCTGTCTCCCAGTCCCCCTCAGTTGTCTCCTGTCACTCTGAAGGTGAGGGGCGCTGACGAGAGGAGCACATGTGAGTTTATTTTAGAACCCATGAATGATTGGCTTGGTGTTTCTGAGTGACAGGA
>NC_045750.1:23834932-23835645 GCF_008692095.1 Etheostoma spectabile
CTGCCTGGTGCTTCTGTACCACCCACCCACCCACCCACCCTTGCTCACTAGCTCACACACACATGCACAGATATATGCACAGTGCCAGCTAAATCTCTTTCAGTTTCTTTTCAGTCTGTCAGTCTTTGAAGGATTAGGTTTTTTAGGATTTCTAGGATATTTTTAATAATGCTGCAGAAGCCACACACACACACACTCATATTTATGCAAACAGGGGCCTGGTGATTCTCGCCCAAGGTGGGGACATTAACACTTGTGTACAACCAGATGCCGACGTGACAGATCTGTCACGCTGTCCGCCTGGAGGAGGAGGACAGAGGAGGGAGGGGGGAGGAGGGAGGGGGGAGGAGGGAAGGGGAGCAGCGTGTGCGTTTAAGTTGTGGGTTTTGTTGTTCTAGATTTCAACACATGCCATGGCAAACTGTCCAGTAGGGTTTGAAAGTTATGTTCAGGTAGAAAGTTTGGCAGTGCGAGAAAAGAAATTATACGTGGACTATATGTGGACTGTGTATTACTGTGTTATAAGACCGAGAGCGTAGACTCTGAATTTAAAAATATTAAACTTTGATTCATATCATGTCAGGGCTGTAGTACTCAAGTCCGGTCTTGGGCTCGAGTCCGGACTCAAGACCATTTTTCTGTGGTCTCGGACTTGTCTCGTATTCCCTAGTATTTTAACTCAGACTTGTCTCGGTCTCGGCCACTGGTCTTGC
>NC_045750.1:23835655-23835876 GCF_008692095.1 Etheostoma spectabile
TGGCTTTTGGGCTTTTGGTCTGGACCGAGTCCGGGTGTCTTTATTACGTTGATAATAATATTGGAGGGAAAGCGAAACCCAAAAGGATTGACTTGACACTGTCATGCATAAGACCCTTTTTTTCCAGTCCTGGACTCGATCTTGACTCAGACTCAAACCATTTTGGACTCTTGTCTTGGACTAGAACCTCTTTGGACTCGGTCTTGACTTGGACTCGACTA
>NC_045750.1:23835886-23837787 GCF_008692095.1 Etheostoma spectabile
TGGACTCGACAAAGGTGGTCTTGACTACAGCCCTGTATCATATACTTTAAGAACATTTTAATCTGATTAATTTAATAGTTCTGAATTGGGACCATACAGTACAGTACAGCAGACTATAGCAGTTCATTGAATGCTGATACAGTTCATAAACATCTCATATATTACAATGCTCATAACTAGGCTGCCAATGAAAAACTGTATTTATTTTTTTAAGTTAATAAAAAGCTAAATCCTCATCCGACAATGGCCTGAGAATTTCGGCCAATGGGTTCTGCATATTTTGCTCTCCACATGGCAGACACGTTAACCTGCATGCCACCAAAGCCCGCTCAAACGTGATTGGTCAACTCTTCTCGGACTACAAACGTGCTACAAACGGGAAACTTCCGCACTTCCAATATCAAAATCTTGACCCGTTGCCTACCGATTCGGACTAAATGCAGATTATTCTGTTTTACATTGCCAACTTTTTCGGCCCTATCCTATTAGCCCATCCACGTCCCCAACCTGCTGCATTATGCACTTGGTTTCTATGCATAATATGAAAATAATGAGTAACCAATACCAATTCCCTACCTATACTGGCTGGTAGAGAAGAAAGCTAGAATTGGCTAGTAATCCCAAAAGGCCTTTTTGTTTTTTAGCACGTATTTTAATGTGTCATCACTACAAATTTCACAGTAATACAAATCTCTGCGTAATGCATCAACTCTACTTGTAATATCTGTTATTAACTATGTAGACATCTCTGATGTCCTGTTATTAGTTGTACATAAATATACCCCTTTCAATGCTGCCAAAGCGTTTCATCCTGACACTGAACAGTCTTTGTTTTAGAGTGTGTGTGGGTGTGTATTCATGCCAGCTCAGACATATTAACCTACACACTGAAGTAAAATTGGAGCATGAGTGGCCGGGTTGGATCCGTGGGTAGAACAGGCACACACGTGAGTGGTTTATGCCTCGTTGCAGGGGTCCGGGGTTCAAATCCAACCTGTGACTACTTCCTCCATGCCTTCCCCTTCTTTCTCACCTATTTGTGCTATCAAATAAAGGCAGAAAAGCCCAAAAAGTAACCTTTAAAAATAAAATGAAGCATGAATTAGAGAGAGCAAAAGTATTCAATGAGTTAGGACTGCAAAATGTGTTTTTACCTAACTTTCTTTGCCTGCTCTCACACACTCTCTCTCTCTGTCTCTCACACACACAATCCATTTTCCACTTGTTGCTTGGTGCTGAATATTGCATATGCATGCATATGCATCTACAAGCACGTCTGACCTTTCCAGTCCCAGTGTTTACACAAACAGATACAGTTTGGCACATAGGCTCGACTAACCAACGCCAACTCAAGTGCAGCCCTCTTTAAAACCAATCACGCTGCACATAGGAGACTTTTGGAGTCAATGGCGATACAATATAGTGTTTGCATCAGAGAATTATTTCAACCAATTGGATTAAATTAGTGTGGATCCCATTAAATATGTTAAATAGGTTTTGATTTACAATGTTTCCCATGTACAGAATGATGGTCTCTGGCATCAAACGGTGAGTCTTGGTGAAAGTGGGATAAACCTATTTACCATATCTTTCCACTACACCCGCTGCCTTTCTTCCCTCAGGGAATTGGCAACACAGAGCCCTCAACACAGAAGTTAGCATTTTTGCATAGAGGCCAGTTCTGTGGTTTTAGCGTCCCGTGTGATTGAAGTGAACATTACCATACGGGCCGGCGAGGTGACCACGTGGTTGAGCGTGCTCAGAGGGGAGCTGTGGCCTGCTGTACGTGACCGAGCATATGAAGCGGGGAGTCCACAGGTGAGGTCATGTTGGCCAGTGACAGGAAAGTTCCCTGAAGCACAGACTAAGGTTTGGCACAGAAACCCACGACGGAGGCACAA
>NC_045750.1:23837797-23845462 GCF_008692095.1 Etheostoma spectabile
AAAAGGAGGTCTGTTTGTGTCTGATGAGCAGCATATTAGAATTACAAATGGCGGTTTAGCCATTTGACACAAAGAAAAAGCCTCATGTTTCTTAAAGACAGAAGGACTTCTCAAAGATACCCCGAATAGGAATTTTGTTATGATATTAAAATATGTGTCAACATTAGGATTTCAGGGAAAGACTTCAGGATTATTATCAAGGGTCATATCAATCGGGCGCGTTGCAGTGTTTCTCAATTTAAGGAGCCCAAGATTGATGGATGAGAGAGAAGACAGGACTGAATGTTGGAGCAAAGAGGCTCTTCTGTCACTGGAAGTGCACCTGTGCTCTGGGGGTGGGGTGGGGGGGGGATCAGCTGGTGACAAGAGGAGGGTGGGCATGCTGATGATGTGGCAGGATCAGCTCAGCCACTTCTGCGTGACCTGTTAATGGCCTAGCGGGTATTTGATGACAGTTGCGAGAATCGGAGGCTCAGGGTGTCCTTTACAGCCATTAAATCTTTGTCTGACTTATGGTCAGCTACGCAGGGCATGCTTCTCAGTAGCACCCCATGAACTCTGATCTATGAGGCGGGTGTTAAGAAATAATTACGCCACAATATTTTCCTGTAATCTTTCCATGTCAACAAAAAGGACAGGCGCAGCTCGGGCGATTTCTGCAGGGACACACAGGCACAGAAACACACACACTCACGTGAACATACACTTCAAAATCAGTGTATAACACGTGGTGCTTGTGTGAGACACTGAGAAGGCTCGATAGACTGAGTGTCGAGCCAAAATGAAAGGACAGGCTCTGCGATGTCTTGTAAATGTCTATCAGTTCTTTATATGATCTGTGGCTATGTCCCTTGGCTCTGGCCAACGTAGGACCAAATGCAGTACAGTTATTCACAGCTGCCTTAGGCGGACAGTTTTAAAGGCTGAGGACTTTTTGGGGAACTTAAATTAACACTTGACCTAAGCACCTGCTAAACAGTGGCATCAAAGAAAAGATGGAAAACACCCAAACTAGAATCCACAAAGAGCATGTAACACTTAACTATAAGAGAGTTCTATGAGGGACATTACACTGAATTGAAAGACAAATCCCGTAGATAGGTAGTAAGACCAACGGGAAACCAGGCTTTTTCTAGACATTAGTGAACTTAATTCAATAGTGAAACCAAATCATGATATTGGTCATTACGCAAATAAACAAAAGGTCCAGCCCTGTAACATAAGCTTGTTCAACAGTATGCTATGCAGTTCAATCCATTTCATCCCTGTCTATGTAATATGTTTATGTATTTAATAGGTCTGTTTTTAGCCACCCTTGAACTATTTCCACACCTGGACTTCAGCCCAGAATACCTTGATCTTACAGCCATAGTTGACAATTCTGCACGTCACAATTTCCAGCCAATGCCAACAGCCAGTGCCAATACAGGAAGTAGCGTACCCCGTATGCATAGACAGTTCAAGACATGGACCAACAGATCCCGTTGCTCTAGACGGAGACCAGTGATGTCTATTAGAAGCACTTTTCCGGTGATAGCCTCCAACTGAGCTTGAAGCTGTAGACGTGACATGAACAACTTGTCTGAAAGTTGTAAGTCTTCTGGTAGCTGTGCAAGAAAAATCTCAATCATTCCCAATCAGCAGAGACGGAGAGCGTAGGTATTTGTTAGGACATAACATAGGCACAAGCTAATTATTGCTAACAACAATTCTAGTTAACGTTAGTAATTAAACTAAAACAGCTGATGGAAGTCCAAACTGTCTGCAAGCTTACCCTGTACTACACGTTAATTCCTCTACTGTGCGACAGTAAGTCGCGTGGTTATGACACAATCGTTGGCCTATTTTTATAAAAACGTCTGCTACGGAGCCATAACGTGAGATACAAGGTAATGGGGCCTTTTATACATTGTTGTGTTTCTTTAGATATAAGCAACGGACAAATAGAGTCTTTAAACGCTTCAGATGTAAAGTTATTTGCTGTCAAAGTGGCGCCAAAATGAATGGCAGTCAATGGGATGCTAATGGCGGGTGATGGCTTGGTAGCATTAAAATGGCGCCAGCAAGTGATAGCTAAAAAGTGTATCTATTAGCAAGAAACCAGCAGTTACTATGATGTTCTGAAGTTGAGATTTTTTTTTAAAGGAAATTGTTTCACTTTAGACAGGCTGGACAGGAAGTCTAGTCTGGGACTTTCGCGCTTTTTTCAGAACTGGAACTGAGTGTAACATTTCAAACAATCTATGTACCCACAAAGCCAGTTACTAGTTTAATTTCCCATCGGCATGTGTGTAGAAGTGTCACAGGACTGTCATCAATTCAAGTCTTGACTTTGTTTTCCTTTAAATCCCATTGAAAGGAAGACATGGGTGCGGGTTAGGGGTCCTCCCCCGGGAAAATGCAATTTCACATTATTTTGGAGCATTATTATTACCAAATCTGTGTCTAAAAGGTTGGAGAAGCTAGAGCAGATAATAAATAAATAAATAACGCACAAAAAGTTTAAAGACAAAACTTGTTAAAGAAGTCCACCTGGGACCAACCACAATCATTAGATCTGATAAAAGTCATTCGATTTGTTAGCTTTGATGCGCACATTGATTTTACATTCATTCGGCTTTGGTGCGGCCCAAAACGAATTGATTGCTGCACCTAAGCCTTTTATTAATGGTAGGGCAAAATGTGTAATGTAGGATTAAATCCTCTTGCACACAGTCAGAGTTGACATGTTTCTGCTGCAACCTTATTGTCTTTGATTTGAGTGTTTGAGCCAATAGAGCTACCGGTCAGCAGTGTGCTGGTTACTGATCCACAGCAGATGCTGCTGGAGGTGACTGACAGGGTCATGCCTGCGTGTGTGTGGGTGTGTTTGTATGTGTATGTATCTTCTCTGTGTGTGTATGCTTTCATGTAACAAAAATAGTGCCCCTTCCTGGGCCTCAGCTCTGACATTCTGCTGCTAATAGGGAAGGTGCGTGTGAGTGTCCATATGTATGTAGCCCTGATGTAGCCCTTGCCTGACCGTGGCCCTGTCCAAGTCTTAGCATGCTCATTTATAGCCAAGCAGCCCATCAATCTTAATAGAGGAGAGAAGTGCAAAGAGCCGATGAAATGCCAGACATGATCACTATTCACTCAATGGGGGCGAGGAGAGAGAGAGAGAGGAAAGATGAGAGGAGGGGCGATGGAGGAGGAAGGGTGAGGGAGCACAGAGGGAGTGAAAGTGAGGAGGGAGGGAGCTGGGAAGAAGGATGGGGTGAGAGAGAGAGCGAGAGAGGTTGCATGTTGTTTATCCCTGGAGGTGATAATAATGATCCGATCCTGTCTCGCAGTTTGAGTGACGACTTAGGCCGCGTGAAAACGGCTGAATAGACCAAGGTGAGAGCCAGAACATGTTTTGTGTCTCTAACACACACACACACACACAAATCTTTGGCTTCTTTTTGTGTTTTCTTTCTGATCAAGGTCCTTACAGCTTGGAAACATTTGGCTCAAAACTTCTTTGCTTGCACATAGCGGTGCTGGATGGGTCACATGCCGGGCGTTAGATCACACTTTGCTTTGTGTACGTGATGTGGCCATACTGAGACCTGACCTGGAATGGAACTGTGTGTGGGGGTAGGAGGTCTGCTGAGAGGAGGGGAATGGTGAGAGGATATTTGGCAATGTGCTGCGAGACTGTGACACAGGACACTGCGTCTTCATACAACAGAGCTGTGGCTGTCCTGGGTGCAAGAGAGATTCACTGTGGCACTATTGACAGATTGACGGCGGCCATGTTTACCTGGCAGAACTCATACTTTAAGTATTGCATAAGAAAAATGACCTTAGTCCAAGTTAGCATTATTACAGCCACACACGCACCTGTAGGTATGGATATTATGTCCACTAATAGAGTCCTCACACCTGTGGCCATTTTCACACTTGCAGGATCACTGTTGTGTACAAATGTCTGTGTAAGGCACTGTGTGTGTGGCATTCACACTCCTGTCTCTTACTGTAAATACTCAGTCCGACTTTAGTAACCCGATGGAAGTCGGCTAAGCATTGCGTAGGCATCTTGGGGAATTTCTCTCATCAGTTTAATCAGTTGTTACGTCCAATTATAGAACTGTGATGCCTGTTTTACACAGTCCATGAGCACTCAAACCAAAATGGACAGGATGTAAGATGTTGTCTCTCATTCAATTCATCTTCTGGTGCTGTTGATTTTTTTTTGAGGTTCAGTAAAGCATTATGTCGGATTTTCAGACTGTATCCAGCTGGAATGTATTACTAATCTAGACGCAAGATCTAAGAAATGTCTTCTGCCTTTTAAAATCAGGCTAATTTATTATTATTAATATTATTATTTTCTCATCTCTAGTGATTTAAAATAAAAAAATTTAGCGATGATGCTTAAAGGATAGGTTCATACATACCAAGTTTGTCTTAAAACAATATACACAAGGACACATTAAAACATCTTAACGTAAGAAATGGAGGACTAAATTCACAGTCCTTGTTTCAGAAGTTATGTGTTCTAACCTTTAGCCAAAGATAATATGAGGCTACAGAAGTCTGACTTAGAAAAATCAAACATCTTCCAAAGTTAGTTTTTTTAGTACATATGACAGAAGAAAGTTTCCCTGCTGAGCTGCAGTGGAGCGGGAGTAACACAAAGAGGGATATTTGTACTGAAAGAACTTTAGAAGACACCAATTGTATTGGTCTAACTCAGACTGCTGAGGCCTCATATGAGGACTCAAGAATGCATTTTGGCACAGAACGAGGACTGTGGATTTTGTTCCCGATCTCGTACATGGGAACCACTTCAGGAACAGATCTCTTCCAGGTCAGAAAAGGAGAAATGGATTCCAATGTACCCGCATAGTGCCTGGTTATGAATTTCTTTTCACATCTGCTAAACCAACATCCAAAGACAAAATAGCTCACATATTCATATCAAATGGAAATGTCATTGATATGGTACAATCACTCCTTATCGCTGAAAAACAAGCACATTTTAGGCTCATTATATAACTTTTGCTTTTTTGTTTCGCAACAGTTTCCTGCAATAGCCAAATAGTTCATATATCAATTGCAAGGTTATTAAATGGATGGCAATCACTCAAACTGACATAAATGGCATTCTAATAATACTAGCTAATTGAAAGCAACAGTCATCAAAACCCCATTTTACTGACCACTATTGTCATGCGTCTCATCACAGGAGGGCATCATCATCACCACTGAAATCCATAAGAGATGGAGGCACAATAGGCTTCAGAATCCCTATCTCCCACCCCTATGTGACCCTCATCATACAGATCTTCCAGGATATCAGCTCAGCTGCCCGCTTCCACTCGTCACCCAGCTGACTGTAAAAAGATTCTGGGTATAATTTCTATGTTCTCCAAATCTTGCATTCTAGTCAATATACATAACGTGCCAACTGATCTGAAAGTCCATCCGCCAACCTAAAAGCCTTTTGAAATTTGAGGTTCTTCTTCTTTTTGAGCAGTGCCTCCTTGCTCTTAAAGGCGCTGGCACAGTCCTCACCACTCAGATGACAAGATGAAGTTCTACCCCACCTGGAGGATGCGATATCTTTCACGCCCTCTTTCATGCCCTGCAATACTGATTATAGAAATTTCAGATTTGAGCTGTATCTGAAGACAGACACATACATACATACATACATACATACATGCATACATACATACATACGTACACACATACATGCATATATACTTACATACATACATACACACATGCATACAGTACATACATATAGTACATACATGCATACTGTACATACATACTGTACATTCATACATACATGCAAATATACTTACATACATACATACATGCATGCATACATGCATGCATACTTACATAAATACATGCATACATACAGTACATACATACATACTGTACATACATGCATGCATACATACATACATGCATATATACTTGCATACATACATACATACATACATACATACATGCAAATATACTTGCATACATACATACATACATACGTACATACTGTACATACATACATACATGCATACATACTTGCATACATACATACACTTTATGTAACTGAAACCAGAATCTATAATTGAATTTCTTTTCAAAACCCAGTAAAGCCAGATGAAACTCTATGTTCTAAGGTCTATGTTTTGATTAAGCATAAAGTGGACTTGATTTATTTTAATATCGCATAAGATGTGTTCACTTGTTGGTCAAGCACACATCAAAGCAGTTCAAATATTTAAAACCCTATCCATGTTTTGTATATTTTGCCTGCCGGTCTGAAAGCCAGGACCACAGAGGGCAGTGCGGCGAGGTGAACCTGGGAAAGCCTGCAACAGCTGTGAGAAACCATCAGATCTGCCATTCCTCACACTTCAACAGCCAACAAGAAAGTGATTTACGACGGCCGGAGAAGGAGAGAAAAAGACGAGGAGAAAGGAGGACAGAGGGGGGAAAAAGGACGGACAGGGGAGAAGGAGATGTAAACAGAGATCACGCAGGAGAAATAATGAAATAAACAGAGAGAGGAGAAAAGACAGAGGAGGAAAGATGAAGGGAGATGTGATAAAGCAAGCAAAATAATAGAGGAAAAGGTGAAAAAGAAAGAGAAGATGGCTGACAGAGATATAGTATGGTTATGTTTGGAGTTGGAGTTCAAAATGACAAACTCACAGATTCAACGTTTTAAAATATGATAATAACACATCTGTATACTGTACAGTGTGTAGTATACATAGGCCGCTTGATCCGCACTGTCACACACATTCAGTGACTCCCAACCAGGGGTACTTGAATATCAAGGGTGAACAGATAATGACTAAATGGTCAAAGCATCCAATTCAATTCAATTTTATTTATAGTATCAATTCATACCAAGCGTTATCTCGAGACACTTTACAGATAGAGTAGGTCTAGACCATTCTATAATTTACAAGGACCCAACAGTTCTAGTAGTTCCCTCCAGAGCAAGCAAGCAAAAAACTCCTTTAAGGAAGAAACCTGGGACAGACCCAGGCTCTTGGTAGGTGGAGTCTGACGCCCGGTTGGGGTTGAACTGAAGACTGGCAATAACAGTCACAGTAACAGATAATGGAACAGTGACTAGAAATAGTAGTTTGTAGTTTATGGCATAGCAGGGCACTGTGTGGCATTACAAGGCACAGCAGGGCGTAGCAGGGCGTAGCAGGGTGTAACAGGGCAATGCAGGACGTGCAGCAGGACCACGGCGACAGATACAAACATGATTTTGGATCCTCCCTGCTCCAAGGAAACATGCATCCACCTTTACTTTATGTAGTGGTACTGTAGAACGAGTAATGATCAAACCAACCTTATATGGACAGTTCAATTGTATGATAAAATTAACAACATCCATCTTTATATAACGAATAGGGCTAAATCTCATGTTGTCCTCCGGTCAGATTGACCCATTTTCCTATATCCATGTTCTTTTTAACTACCCAAAATAACATGATTGATTCCACACAACGCTCTTTGGCAAGTACAAATCTCCACTTTCATTAATATCAGGGTGTCTTATTCAATTTTATAGCATTTGAAAAAAAACATTGAAGTGGTTTCCAAGTGGTATTGAGTAAAAGTTGACATATTCCAGTCTGGGATTATCCATCAACATCAATTCCT
>NC_045750.1:23845472-23846357 GCF_008692095.1 Etheostoma spectabile
TAATTTTAGTCTAAATAATTCCTAATTTCTGCTTTTCTAACTCAAACATTAGATATAATTTCCTATTAATGAGGTTCATGGACCATAAATTCAAAAAATAACTGTAAAACTAAAGTTAATAAGTGTTACGTAGTGTTAAACGTCAAAAAAGTGACAACTATTGAAAAAAGTGTTAAAAAAAAGGGACAAATTCGTAAAAAAAAGTTAAAAACATCCATAACAAGTGTCAACAAAAGAGTTAATTTTCAATTTTGACGGGAGGACAACACAAGGGTTAAACATCTGAACGCGAGGGGTGCGTAACTTCATCTGACATGGCTGTGGGGGTACCTCAGACCATAAGTGTTGGGCTCCACTAACATATACGACAGACACACAAACCCGAGACTCTAAAACACACATCAGCTCCAACTTGGAGCTGCCAACTTTTCCCAGAACCTTGGAGTGAGATTTGGGGGGGCCAACCCATATTTTGCCACATGCAAAGCAATTTTTTTTGCTCTTTCAGTATCATTATACTTCAGGGTTTAAATTGGGATTTGTTATATGTGGGGGGGGGGGGGGGGTGTGGTGCTCTCCTAGGGGGGTCTGGGGATATGCCCCCCCAGGGAAATCTTTTTGAAAAATAAACCATTAAATGGCACTTTCTGGAGAGTTTTGTGCAAAAAAAAATAATGGAGAAATCAAGTCTTGCATGATATGTGCAAAACTGTAGGGTAAACAGCCTTTGTGTTGTTGCCGTATCAACAGGTATTAGGGCATTCAGCATTTACATTATATACATTATTAACTTATGATATAAGAACTGAGCCAGACAATGTGCCAAACATAATGAACCACATGAAGAGACAGTAGCACATGTCAGCAACAGCTGAGAAGATTTGG
>NC_045750.1:23846367-23846500 GCF_008692095.1 Etheostoma spectabile
GGGGAACAAGTCCAGGGGTCCCTGGTGTAAGGACCAGGGACCCAAAGTTGAATTAATGTTGAGGGATCAACTAAGACCACTGAAATTCTGTTTTGCTGTAAATTCTAATCCTTTAACCTTTGTGCCAAGGTTC
>NC_045750.1:23846510-23846623 GCF_008692095.1 Etheostoma spectabile
TGTTTGGCCCTCATCCTCTTACTTACTGTATTTACTTTTTGGGGAAAACAAAGACTATTTGTCCATTATATGAAACATTGAATGAATTATTTACAGTTACATTTAGAGATGCA
>NC_045750.1:23846633-23847036 GCF_008692095.1 Etheostoma spectabile
AGAAGCACCATAGTGGCCCAACGTTGCAGTATTGTATATATAGTATAGTGTAATAGCTCAGATGAGTTTCATCAGATTTCTGCTCGTGTTTACAACTTTATGCACATTCAAAATATAACTCCTCCCATCGCTGTTGTCCGAGACTTGGAGAGTTGTAATATAGTCTGCTGTGCATGTCATTGCTCCGCTGATATGGTGGATCTCATTCAGACCGTCTGACAGACACAGAGGCCCATTTGGGTCTCTGGTCTCTGACAGAGTTTAGAGGAGGCTGCACGCTGCTCTTCATCGGAGGACTACACGGATGCAACGCGTCCCTGCCCACAGCAGAGCGGGTCCACCAGGGGCGCTGCTCACCTCTATCGTTACAGAGAGAGTGGACACGAAGCGACGGACGGGTCTG
>NC_045750.1:23847056-23847239 GCF_008692095.1 Etheostoma spectabile
GAAGCCGGGGAAATGCACCTGGGATGGCTCGTGAAAAAAATGTTTTCAGTTTGCGACATTTCGAAACTCCCACAGACAGGGAGCGCTCTTGAACCCCCTCACACTCTTTTAAAGCACAACTAGTCGATCAGAAGTGGCTCAACAGGTAGATCTATAGATGAACTCATCTTTCAGAAATTTGAC
>NC_045750.1:23847249-23856721 GCF_008692095.1 Etheostoma spectabile
ACGCTTCAGCGTGAGAAATCGGGGGTGTGGCGTGTGAAACCAGTCGAATGCGTGTGTCTCACGGCCAATGCGCGAGAGTTGGCAGCCCTGGTCCAAGGCCTTTTACAGGAACAGCTGAGAGAATAGCAGCACAGTGCTACAGCAAAAGGGCGTGGCAGGCTGCCTAATGACACTCGGGTATAACACCATCTTTCTATATGCTTGGACTAAAGACGTTATTGTTGTAATCTGACCCACAGTTCAGTTCTGGCCAATAACCCAGTAACACTGTTTCTACAGCACCTGTTTATTGGTTCCGCTATTGTTCCATTCATTTAGTATTTAGTATTTATTCATCATTCTCATATCTCACTTATTATCCATTATTTATTCATTATTCTCATTTCCTATTTCAGAACTGTTCATAATGTGCATACTCTTCATATTCTAATATAATTGCTTAATACCATTTATCACTCATCTCTCTACATTGTTTCTGTTTAGTGTATGTATATATTAGTGTGTCTATATTAGTGTGTATATGTTGTTTGTTGGGTTGTTTGTTTTGAATGTGTAAGCACATTGTGAGCACCGATGCTCCAAAGGAAAATTCCTCGTATGTGTCTTCATACCTGGTCAATAAAGCTGATTCTGATTCTGATTCTGATCTACAGTCCCTGGATGATGCTCCAAAGCTTCACCGGGGCAGGTGTGGCTTGACCTCATGTCCATCAGGTAGGTAACAGTGTCCCTACGCACTGATCCAACCTGCTGCTCCAACACATGAAAGATATTTCCTTCTACACCTTCACACATACACACATTTAATCCGGTCACGTTTCTCAATGTCTGCTTGTCTTGTCTGCGGTGGGTTGGCGGCGTGGAAAGCTTAGTTTATTTGGTCTTTTAATACAAGCTGACCCCTGTCCCCCGGTGTGTGTGTGTGTGTGTGCGTGTGTGTGTGTGTGTGTGTGGGTGTGTGTGTGTGTGTGTGTGTGTACGTACACGTCCAGAGAGCACTCTCCCATGACAACTACGTCAACGACCCAGTGACGGTGTCGACAGAAGACTACACCGCACGGGGAGAACACACACATTAACTCAACACACATGCACACAAAAACACTGTAACACATTTAAACTCGTATATCCAACAACAAAACATATAGCACATAGGAGAATTTGTGTGTGTGTGTGTGTGTGTGTGTGTGTTTATGTGTGTTTTGGTCTTGAGGAAATCTTCAGCATGTGTTGGATGAATCCCCGGGGCTCTCACTCAACTCTGATTGGCCGGCCGGCCTGCTGTGTTTGTTTCCACAGCGACAGAGCTGTCACTGCCTCCTACCACCCAGGTAGAGCTGTCAATCACACTGGCTCCCGGCCAACCACACGCAGGCCTCGCTGCAACCAATCACAACGCAGATCCTGTCTGCGATGTAGGACCAATCGTCTGATTATACTAATCATGATAGTGAGAGATTAGAAATGTTTTACTAGAAATAAAGGGAAACATTTAAAGAGCTTCTGCGTCATGTTGGAAACAACACTGGTTTCTAATCGGATTTGGAGAAAATCATAAAGTTTTATTTATTAATTTTAAAGGGATGAAATATTTCAGTACTAAAATGTAAAACAGCAGTGGTTTAATCACAACTTGGCCTTTGCATAAAAGGAAATTGGCAGAATCCAGTTCTTTAATCAAAACCTTCCTTTGGTGATGTATTCGTCTGCATTTCGTCATACCATATATAATATATAATATTATTATTATCATTGCCACTCTTATTTATGACTCCAGAGGGTGTGTTATTACCCAGAGGGTGTGTATTAACCATCTTTGCAAGCTGACTTCACTTTTTAAATCAAAGAACAGTACATATGGGGGTCAATAGTCAAAGGCTGGATGTAAAATGTAGTAATGTAAAATGTAAAAATGTATGTAATGTAAAATGTATGTAATGTAAAATGTAAAATGTATGTAATATAAAATGTAAAATGTATGTAATATAAAATGTAAAATGTATGTAATGGTGTAGTCTGGCTCAACGGAGGTACATTTCTGGGATAAAGCATGACATCCGAAGCGTCTCTCCCCTTCTGCTATCTCTTCTATCCATTTTGCAAGGGCACCATTGGTGCACCTAGGGCTTAGCCCCACCCAGGACGGTTGTGATTGGTTCAATGCAGGGATCTTCAACAGCGGGTCCGGGGCTCCTAGGGGGTCCTCAGAGTCTGTGCAGGAGGGCCTCTAAATCACAGTTACTTTTTGAAAGGTTTTCACAAAAAAGTCTTAACATGAACCCAACATTTTACACCTTTTTCCAATTCACTGTGCCACATGTATGTTTAACATGAAAACATGATTTATAAAATCATGCCAACAATTAGCAGGCTATTTTAATAGCTTAGTATTCTATAGCTATGACTAACCCTGCATGCAGTTCTGTCAGAGTCTCTCCTAGACTGTGGAACCATTGGCGAACGTTTGTATATTAGTCACTGAACATTGTGTTAGGCTCTGTATTTTGTATTTTTTTGTTTGTGTAAGTTTTTTATTGTGATATGGATCTCCCTGGGTCTGAAATAAAGTTCACATATCCAAAACGGTATAGAAGATTTAGGCCACCCTACACATTATTGTAAGGTTTATTATGCAACTTCATTTTATATAACGTATGTAGTAGAGGGTCCCTGTTCTGTCTCTCTTTCAGTTAAGGGGTCCTTGGCTTAAATACAGTGGAGTGGAGCCTGGATTTCAAATAACAGTAATATATAGTATAAGGGGTGGAACTCACAAAAGTAAAAGTGGCATTAATTGGTTTGTGTCAATGTCATTAATAAAGATATGGTTTCATTAAAAGCTGGATCAAAAAAACCTTCTTCAGAATCAGTTTCCGGAGTTTGCACTGTAATCGCGTCCACTGGTAAATGTGTCAGTCTTCGGCCACATCTCCTCCTCAAACACTCCTCTCTGTGTCAGTGAAGAGCATCAGAATTAAAATAGCCACGCGAGCTTGTGCAAAAGCAAAGTTTCTAGTAGGTGTCTTCAGTAACATTTATTATGATGTTGGTGGTATTGCGCATGTTCACATTTTGGCATGGTTAACCGGAACAGAGCCATCGATGATGTCATTAATTACACCTGTTCTGTTTTAGGTCTGGGATCCGGCTTTGGCACAACAGATACTGGATGTCAATCGAACTAGAAAAATACAATCTATGCCAATGTGCGGCGTTCTGTAGTTTCATCAAAATGAGTTACAATTTCATTTTTAGCATTTCATTTTTTTTAAGTTAGTACCCTTAACACAGGACATACTATGGACAAAAGGCAAATAACATGAATAACAACAATAACAGCCTTTTTATTTTGGAGTTGAGACATCTAAAGGCGAAAGAAGAAAAGCCGATGTAACACAGTGTAGGACTCATGGTCTTGCAAACAGACACTATTACAAAATCTGTTTTAGGTTCTTAAAAGTTACATAACCTCACAGAATTAAGATGTCTAAAAACAACTAGACCTGTTAAATATCGTGTTGACTTGTGTGCTTACATATACTAAATGTCTCACATAACACCAAATGTGTCAGCATTGTTGTTTTTTGTTGTTGCCAGAAGCTGAGCCACATTTCTTGATACACTTAATAGATCTTGGTTGTTTATTAATTACATATATTTTAACAGAGTTAGTAGTAGATTTATTTATTTGATTAGTACAATGCGCTTTAATCAACATTTCTGTAAATGTGCCAGTGCTAGCCCGTCGGCTAATTTCCCACTGTAGTCCTAGTTAGTAGGAAACCCACCGTTACCGTGGAAACCCACGCAAACACAAGGAGAACATGCAAAGTCCACGCAGAATGGAACGACCTGGATTCAAATCCAGAACCGTGCTGTTGGATTTTGGTCATCGGACATCTGGATCTAAAGTTATCAGAGAAACTAGACTTTTAGATTCTTTTTTGGGCGTTTTCAGCCTTTTATTTTGAAAGGACAGCAGAAGGCATGAAATGTTAAACTGCTATATGGTTTGCAACAATGACGGCAACAACTCACAACAGCTACTTCGCAACATCACCAAACTCTTTTGGTGTTGTTTTGATTGAGAAAATTGCATGCAGTATTTTGTGTTTAAGAGGGGCATTTGTATTCATTTTTGATTTATTGATATGTATGTGTGTGTGTTTGTGTGTGTTCAGGTCACAGAGAAAACCATCGATGTCTCCAAAAGATGATAAACCTGTGATGTTTGAAAAACCTACTGTAGGTTGTTTAAATACAAGTGTATTTTAGATTTTTTTTTTTTTTTTAGAATCCCCAACCATCTGGATGAACAAATACCCCCTTCCCCCCCCCCCCCCCCCCCCCCCCCCCCCCCGGCTGCATGACAAGCCTGCAAATGTTGGCAGTCACCCTAAAATGTCTGACATGATTTTGTTTGTGTTTTAAATCGGTAAATGTGATAATATAATTATATGTGTGTGTGTGTGTTTGTTAACACATTGTTGTGTTAATCCTTGTCCTTGCTCAGCAGTCACACACACCGCTGCAAACACACACAAGAGTTTGTCCCCCGCGGGCTACAGTAGCTCCCTCAGTGTGCTTGGGCCTCAGCTTAGCAGAATACAGTAATGCCGTTTCACTGTAATCACGGATCAATAGTAGCGATCAGAGAGCCAATCATCAATACTCTTCCATCTGTTACCGTGTGGCCTGAGCAAACAAGCACACACACACACACACACTGGGCTGGGGAACACAACATGACAACTGGATAGCCTTTAAAAAGGCTGGACAGCAGACACTTCAAGCTGCTCTGTGGATTAAATGACATATACATACTGTACATATATACTGTATATACATATATATCTATACATACATATATACATATATACTGTATATACATATATATCTATACATACATATATACATATATACTGTATATATAAGTACTGTACATACATATATACACATATATATATACACAGTATATATACAAAGACACATATTCATACATACACATATATACAGTATGTATATACAAATACATTTATATATACACATATACACACACATATATACAGTATATATACATATATACACATATATACAGTAAATATATACATATATACACATATACACATCTATATACAGTATATATATATATAGACATACATATATATACATCTATACATATACACAGTATGTAAATATATACATTTATACTGTACATATATATACGTACAGTCCATATATATACACATTTATACACAGATATACTTGTAGACACATATATACATATGCACTGTATATATAATTCATTCATACATATACAGCATACACACTGTGTATGCATAAATACATACACACATACATATATATACTGCATATACTTTCAAGAAAGAAGCAGAACTATAATAATAAATGTCATCCAAACACTCACATATGCTAACACACATTGGCACAATCCCCTCCCTCCAAGCACACACACACACACACATGCAGGTCTACAGTATGAAGCCATCATTAATTCGTCGAGCCGGATGTTGCTGTGACCTTTCTCTTTTTAGGCCCGACCCCAGCAGATGACCCTGGAGAGGGATTAGTCTCTGGTACGCCTAATTAACCCCACAGCCCACTGCAGCTCCTCACACACACTACAACACCCTGGCCCCGCCATATTTATACTTTCAGTCCTGCTTTACTTCAAATGTTTGGGGGTTCAGTGGGAGCCTCCTTCAGTTTTAATTCTTGTTTTCACGTAGAAATTTGCAAAGAAAGAGATTTTTCTCCTTCTTACATTTCTGACCTACAAGGTTTTTGTCCAACACCTGCAAATAGCATCTTCTTACCGAAAACCACCTCGCCTTAAAATCTAACTAAAATCAGCCTTTTAACCCCCTTTTCCATCGGTTTTTCAGACACCCCATCCACCTTGACCCATCCACTAATACTCCTCTGGCCCTAGCTAACCCCTGTGTAATCCCACTGAAGCCTAAACATGTGTATTTTGACTGTGGGGTTTGCAGAAAGGAAGCAGATTGGATTTCCACGGGAGTTAAAAACCGAACAAAAACATCCCCGTTGAAAACCTGCGGAAATAAGTCTGTTAACATAACACACGTGCACGCTCATACTGAGGTTGAAACAAGCTGTGACCGAGCAGCTTCCACTGCACATGCATGGGTAGAAAAATATCCAATAATTTACTTTTCAAAATCAAATCAAATCATATGGGAATTCAATATGTAATGAGTGTTTTGAGGTTTCTGATTGGGGGAAGTCAGCTGTCCGAGGCCTAACGCCTGGTTCACACTACACAGCTTTAGCCCTGATTTTCCACTCACTGCGTTTTCGGAGCTCACCGACAAAAGCCCCAAATTTTTTGCTCGCAAATTGGCGCTTGAGCACCATGTGTGAACTGTGGAAATCCCAGGTATCTATCAGGCTTAATGTCCGAGGGGAGCTCAAAACCCTGGGGGAGGGGGTCTCCTGTAACAACGGGAACTTCACTGTAATTGTTGCATTTGCAACACGGACTAATTCCCTAACCCTTCTTTTCTTTATCTTCTGAAGTTGAATTGCTGCAAATCAGAGCGCCAACAACCTCTGTGAATGTGACAATGTAAACAAGATTTAAAGCACTTTTTGCACTCTTCATACAAATATTTATTACAGACATACATACATACATACATACATACACAGAGCACACATATATACATACATACATACACAGAGCACACATATATACATACATACATACATACATACATACATACATACATACATACACACAGTACACAAACAGACATACATACATACATACATACATACATACATACAGAGTACACATATATACATACATACATACATACACACATACACAGAGTACACATACATACATACACACATACACAGAGTACACATACATACATACATACATACATACATACACACATACACATACATACATACATACATACATACATACACACAGTACACAAACAGACATACACACACACACACACCTGGACTTAAATTCACACCTGGTCACTTTATCACTTCAACACTGGACTCTACACTGACACTTTAATAATAATGTATTGTCTTTTCTTTGTTTATTTGACGAATGTTCTTATTGTTGTTATTATTATTATTGTTATTTCGTTGTCTTTATACTGTCTTTTTTTATCTATTTTTTATTTCTTTTCTTGCTGAAAACTGCTGCTGGAACTTTCAATTTCCTCGCGGGAGTCATCCCAAAAGGATCAATAACGAGAAGTCTAAATCTAAGTCTAAGTCTATATATATATATATATATATATATATATATATACAGTCTTTTGCCTTTAGATTATGGAGCTAGAGTCTTTAGATTATGGAGCTAGATTTGGTTCTTTATTACGTGCGAGAAATCAAATGATCTGAGAGAAAAAAAAATGTTTGAGAGAAGAAATGATCACACTGATGACAAAAAAAGCATTTTATGGGAGATAAAAATATTTGAGAGAAAAGGTTTTCATGCCAATAGACTGACCAATAGGATCGTGGCCCCGCCCATGACATTATGTTCACATCGAGAGAAAAATCCCCAAAAAAGGATTTTGAGAGAGATTTTTTTGAGAGAAATCCTTTTAAAAATTTCAAATTTATATTAAAACATTTTTTAGTCTCAAATGTTATTTTTTGCTATTGGTATGGAACTTTTTCTCCCAACCGTTTTTTTTCTTCTCTCAGATCATTTACTTTCTCGCATGTCATAAAGAAACAAATCTAGCTCCATATTAGATATTAGATGTCATAAAAAACTAGTTTGTTTGGAGCAAATCCCAGCACCTAATGGGTTTTAGTGTTTTCAACTAAGCACATTAAGACTCGACGCAGGTCCTATACTCGCCCTGTCTAACTTCACTTTACACACACACACCCACACACCCACACTCCCAGTCA
This sequence comes from Etheostoma spectabile, assembly GCF_008692095.1. Taxonomy (NCBI): domain Eukaryota; kingdom Metazoa; phylum Chordata; class Actinopteri; order Perciformes; family Percidae; genus Etheostoma; species Etheostoma spectabile. The sequence goes on from NC_045750.1 coordinate 23,855,188, forward strand.
TGTCTGGCTATCTTTGTGGGGACCAGTCATTGACATAATGCATTCCCTAGCCCCTTACCCTTACCTTAACCATCAGACCTAAACGCCTAACCTTAACCCTCACCCTCACCCTAACCATAACCTAACTCTAACCCTACTCCTAAAACCAAGTCTTATTCCTCAAAAAGCCCTTTAACGTTATGGGAACCAGCATTTTGTCCCCACAAAGCTGTCAGGTCCCCATAAGTATACTATATTCACAGTTTTTGGTCCCCACAAATGTAGCAAAACCTGGCCCACACACACACACACACACACACACACACACACACACACACACACACACACAGAGCTGTGTTATTTATCACTATTCCACACACACAGATACAGTCCAGTATGTCAAGTATCTTGGGTTGGGTTGGGTTGGGACGATGCAACTCGACACCCAACTACAAGACAGTTGCACGGAACCAGCCACTTTATTTAGAAGGTTACCAAGCAACCCCTCTCCATGCTTGGATTTTTAATTGAGTGTAGTAAATAGCACCACTACTCTGACTTTTTATTTAGCTGGCTTAAGTTACTATGTTTATCTATAGATTTATATGACTCCTATCCTGTTCACACCTCCTTTGCTCCAGCATGTGTGGGGATCCATTACATGTGTGTTCGAGAAGAGGTGCTTGTACAAGCAATTTCAATTTTTTTTTTAAATCAGTGACAGTATACAGGTATACGGTATAAAATAATGCAACATTAAGATATGAGAGGTTGTGACACCAGATAAAACACACACACACACACACACACACACAAGTTGATGGACATGGTGGGTATCTTGTGTGTTGTTGTGGAAGCTTGCTCCCTTTGAAACATTGCAAGATAGCAGTTTGTGTGTGTGTGTGTGTGTGTGTGTGTGTGTGTGTGTGTGTGTGTGTGTTGTGTGTGTGTGTGTGTGTGTGTGTGTGTGTGTGTGTGTGTGTGTGTGTGTGTGTGTGCGCGCTTTATCTCTTCACCGAGACTTATGGGTACCTCCCTACAGCCAGCTGCAACTTTTACCAGCTGTGTCATTTAGATAACTGAGTGGTTGTGAATGTGTCTTTGTCTCCACCACTGTATAGAAAGGGTGTGTTTGCGTAAGCCATCCAGCGAGGCCAGTGTCTGCCACGCAGGTGTGAAGGTGTGAAGGAAATGAAATAAACCGCCTCCAAACGCTTAAGCGTGTGTGTGTGTATGTATGTGTGTCTGACACCTTATGGGCCTGTGAAAGTGGGAGTGCGTGAAATATTGTACACACTCCATTTGTGAGCGACTGTCTAATGATATCCCACACGATCACATTACATCTGATTTTAGTCCCACATTGCTATTTGTGTAAATGCTTATTTATTTTTATTTTTTATGCAACATACGCGTTGCCCTTTCCTGACCTCACTTTTACATCTCCAATCATGATGAAGTTTGAGTTTCTGTATTAGAACATGTTTATTATTCGGCCGGTCACTTGTGCGAGGACAGGGGAGAGGGTCTGAGGTCAAGGCAGGGCCGAGAGGAC
>NC_045750.1:23856731-23857780 GCF_008692095.1 Etheostoma spectabile
GGGGGGGGGGGGGGGTTAGCTGGTTATTACAGGCATCCAGAGAGCAGGACAGATGGTTAGACACTGGTCAGAGTTACACAGCAAAAGGCTGTAAAAGAGCTATGGGAAAACCATGTGTGTGTGTCACATAGGAACGCATACACACTCTCACACAGATGCACACATTATGTACACACTTCCACTCCTGCAATCATGTGAGCATTTGCCAGGGGTGAAGCAAAAGGAGAAACAGACATGGGGAAAAAGAAAAGTACAATTCGGGACGGTTCACATATGCCTGCATGTATGGGGCTTTTTCTCACAACAGACATATTCAGTTTCAGTCGGTAACTATTTTAACAAACAAATTCCAGGCATCCCTGGGTAAAAATCCCAGAGTGGTTTTTATTTTTGTCGCTTTGATCATCGGTTTATTCAGTTGTGATGACTAACTGAAAATGTTTTGAATATGAATATGTGTCTGCTGTCCAGCCTTTTTGGGGGCATTGTTGCCTTTCATTGATAGGACAGCTGAGATATGAAATGTAAGGGGGGGGGGGGTCGTCAGACTCGGACCCTGGACCTTCTGCTTGAGGAATAAACCACTATATATGTGACCCCCGCTCTACCAACTGAGCCAACCGGGCCACTTTAGCGACATTTTAACACTCAGTGTCTGTTTTTCTTCACAGTTTTTAGCTTATTTACAACCAGTATGATTGGTTGTTGGTTATTGCTCCATTGCTATGTTGCATGAAGACAACGTTTAATATGACTACGATGTTATCATAACCAGTAGAACCAATGGCCAGAGCAACAACAACAAAACATTACGTTGTAACAAAAAAAATGTCTTTGCATTTGCCCTCAAGCTATGACTATGCCCTGTTTATTTCTTCAGTGATGTTATATCACACTTTGTGAAATGACATCTTTCACACACTTTTATTTCTATAATTCTTTGGAAACTGATGATGACTGAATGATGCTAATACCAAAGGCTGCATGGAAGGGAGAAAATAAGCTACATGCTATCTAATGGCGGTTTTCCACTGCGTGGTATCTACTCG
>NC_045750.1:23857790-23858193 GCF_008692095.1 Etheostoma spectabile
ACTCTACTCGCCTTTTTTGGTTTTCCATTACGAAAGAAAGTCCCGGGGACCCGCTACCGGGTACTTTTTTTAGTACTACCTCAGTCGAGGTTCCAAGCGAGCCGAGGCGATACCAAAAGGTGACGTAGAAACCTGCAGACTGCTGATTGGTCGGATCACCGCGTTGTTAGCAAACAAGAGTGCGGAGTGTGTCCAGAACAAACGGGACATTCAAAAAAAAAATCTAGCCAGACACCGACAGATTATCTACTCTCTGCACTATTCTCACTTATCAACTGTTCAATATTAAGGGCTGTTAGGGGCTTTTAGGGGCTATTAGGGGCTTTTTGTCGTTTCCAATATGGCACACTGTTTAAAAAAACAAGACATGTCAAAGAAAAGTTTTTATTTAGCTTTTCAAGTA
>NC_045750.1:23858203-23858327 GCF_008692095.1 Etheostoma spectabile
CCCTCCCGGTCTTCTTCCTCTGCACCCTGTGACGGTGTCCCCCCCGGCTCTGCTGTCCCACATGCATCCCAGTCGTTGTCACAAGCCTCTCCGTGACTCTCATAAAGATTATACGAAGCCCGGC
>NC_045750.1:23858337-23858642 GCF_008692095.1 Etheostoma spectabile
AACCAGAGATCTCACCGGTCGGACATCGCCCACCAGACAGTCTGCAGCGGCGATTTTGCAAAGCGTGAATGCTCTGAAACACAAACAGTACACAGCAGACATATTTTGGTGTGTAATCATGGTTGCTAAAGTTCATGTACTTCATATAGCGTATAGTAAATAATGACCGGGGCCCCTAACACATGCAAATGTTAGCTAACGTTACCAGGAAACGTAACTTACCCTTTTGTGTCGGCGAACAATTGTCATGTCGACAATTTTTTTCATTCCCCAACTCCCGTTTTTTTTCAGCGGTGATTTTTGTT
>NC_045750.1:23858652-23859860 GCF_008692095.1 Etheostoma spectabile
TCCTTCAGCTTCTTTTGAAACAAAAAATGTCTTCTGGCTGCGGCGAGTACGCGACGTGCTGTTGCGAGTCGCGTTGAAAATTACATCATCACGCGTAGCTATGGTGACCGGCCACGCTGAGGCGTTGCTCAATCTGCAATGGAAAACGGACGCAGAATGCGTCGGGTCGAGTAGAGGCGAGTCGTGGCGAGTCGTGGCGAGTCGAGCTGATACCAGCAGTGGAAAAACGCCATAATAGTTCACAGCAGACAGGCGACATGATGTGAAGAAAACAACAATTGGTGGTGTCCAGTGTAGGATTAAAACCAAGTTCCAAACTAACTAACAGCTATTTTTATGGCTGCACTTTCTTCTTCTTCTTCTTCTTCTTCTTCTTCTATCTATTCCTGTACAGACAAAACACAGACAAAACGTCCCAGATCATAAAAAAATACTAAATAAACCCCAGCTCGGCTGTCAGCACCCTCAGGATCCGGGTGACACATCAGTTCACTGGAACCACAGACAGGCGCCAAGGGTGAGCCTAATCTGCTCACACATCTCTCTCTCTCTCTCTCTCTGCTTTAGTCTGTCCCGCTCTCTGCTTCCACTAACACCCGCTCCCACTTGCACCTGCAGTGAGGTGAGACTATCTGAGCTGGGATCTGTGCGGAGGCAGGATGGCAAATGAGAAAAGCAAAAAAGAAACGCGGTTTCATCTGTAACCAGTTGCTGTGTGATGGTCACGGCCGGTCTCTGGATCGGCTCTGTTTCAACACGTACGTGATCTGTGTTTGTGTGTGTTTGTTTGCGGTTGTGTTAACATCAGGGCATAGAGCACTGCGCTGGTAACAACAACTCACCTCTGGGACGTTATATGGGTTGTGGCTATAATCTGGTAAACAGAGGTGACTCACAGGTCAGGACAACACCTTTGATTATGTTATTTCCTATTTCAGTTGGCAAAGAATAAGACAATATGAGAAAAGAAATGAATCAAGTCAAGAGTGTCTCTGTTAGGTGCTGCTGTATCAACCCTTGTGTTGTCTCCCCGTCAACATTGAAAATCAACACTTTTGTTGACGCTTTTTATCCATGTTTTTAACTTTTTCCTATGATTTTGTCCCATTTTTCAACACTTTTGATGCTTTTTTTCCCCCCAACGTTTGTCACTTTTTTGTAACACTAACTTATAGGAAATTATACCTTATGTTTGAGTTAGAAAAGCA
>NC_045750.1:23859870-23860048 GCF_008692095.1 Etheostoma spectabile
AAATTAGGAATTATTTAGACTAAAATTAAAAGGAATGGATGTTGATGGATGATCAAAGACTGGACAAATCAAATCAAATAACTTTTACTCAATACTATTACAAAACCTCTTCAATTTTTTCTTCAAATGCTATAAAATTGAAGAAAAATTAATGAAAGCAGAGATTTGTACTTGGCAA
>NC_045750.1:23860058-23873936 GCF_008692095.1 Etheostoma spectabile
GTGGAATCAATCATGTTATTTTGGGTAGTTAGACAGAACGTTGATATAGGAAAACGGGTCAATCTGACCCGAGGACAACATGAGGGTTTCAGAAACACTCGCTGCCCGTCAGCTGACTCATGTGAGCGCGCTCCGTTCCCATGACCGACCCGCTGCAGGAGAGGCTGCTGGGAAAGACACGGCGCTCGGACGCCAATGTAGCATGAGCTCCTCCCGGTAAGACCATACTACTGGTGCTCACACACACATATGTGTGTGTGTGTGTGTTCATGATATCATCTCCCAGTGCTGCTGTTACCCACACCTTTCCATCCGGTTTAGACCCATGACCAAATAAACACCGTTCACACTCCATCTCAGGCCAAACATGTGTACACAGACACACACACACACACACACACACATGTGGAGGTACAAGGCCTTGTGTCTGTAATTGAAATAAAACGGAGTGTGAGCAGAGGATGTTTGTTTCTGGCGATGAGCTATAAACCATTAGAGTTAAGGTCTCGCTCATTCTCACTTTCTCACGTTCCCACCATCCTTCCACATGATTTCACATCTCTGACTTGTCTCATCAAAGTATATTAAGCGTTTAATGAAAATGTGTCTCTGTCTGTGTGTGGATTGTAGCTGGATTTCCTATGAACCTTAAAATTCACCCCTTCTGCACTTGCAACGTAGCCCAGCAGGGTGTCAGTGTGTAGGGTTCAAAATAATAGAGACACTAAGAAAAAAGGCTTTGGTTTCTCTGGCTGCTGTACTGGGGAGATGTTGAAATGAAATGATGATGATGAAATGTTGCGATGTTGGTGGAGAACTGTGCAATGTGAACACTCCTCATGCTAAGCCTTTCATATTACAATAACAAACAAAGGCTATACTTTAATAGAGCTATCCAGAGATATGCATGAATGCACATTTTTCTCCACACAAATACAAAAACACTAAATAAAAATGTAAACATTGATAATTGTAAGGCCTACATATAGATAGATATATAGATACTGTATATATAGATAGATATATACTGTAAACATATATATAGATAGATAGAATGACTGATACAAATACTCAAATCTACTATGGTGTAATATAGCGTCGAAAATCGTAGATATAACTGTCATATATCATAAAGAAATCAACTCATCTCCATCTACACAGTATACTAAGATAGAGATATACTGTATACATATATATAGAAGATAGATAGATCAGAAAGATAGATAGATATAACTGTAACGATAGCTATATATATTATATATATATATATATATATAGATAGATAGATAGATAGATAGATAGATGATAGATAGATAGATAGTACTGTGATATAAATATAGATAAGATAGAGATTATCTGTATATATAATTGATAGTAGATAGCTAGATAGAGATAGATACTGTATATTATATAGAAGAAAATAGATACTATAAAGATAGATAGATATAGATACTGTGTGTATATATAAGATAGATAAATGATACTGTATATAATATACATCATGAAAAATAACAGGTTGGATTAACTTAATTCAATAGTGACATTGGTTGCACACAGTTGTTTTGCTTTGGCAGCAGATTAAACAATTGAGTCAAATTAACACAAGGTATTCATGTTCAATACACCTGTGTATTTTGTGTTGATAACGTGATTGAAAACTTTTTTGATAAGTAATTTGTGCTCTTGGAACATTTTAATCCTTCACAATTTCATCATGTTATTTCACACTATTCAATATTTTTACTCCAATACTTTTGGTCACTTAAATACTACACATTTTTTTCATAATATAGAGTAGTATATCTAGTGTCAATTACACAATTTTTTTGGCACTAAAACAGATTGTATGTTCTCTAAGATGGTTCCTGTAACCACTATAAACCTTTCACAAGAAAATGTCTAATTTCACTGCAGTGACAATAGGTAAGAATTGAACTGACATTACTGTTTTACTGTAAAACAAATACTAGTGACAAGTATTCAGTTTTTCAGTTTTTACCAACTCATCGCAATGGAAACTGGACATTTTTCTTTTGAAAAGGTTTCTGACACCATCTTTGGTAGGAAACAATACAAACAAATGTTCAGTCTCTATTGTAGATTAATTAAGTAACAATTGTATTACACTTCAAGTAACTATAAAACAATTTAAAATGCAAAAACATGAGTTACCATTCCAGCAATCATTTATTTAATGTCAAATACCTTTCTATTACCGCTCTTTATCAATAAATGACCCATTTTTACCAGTTACATTTGCAGTTGCAAAACCTTTATTCAAGAGCCAAACTTCCAACACTCACAAAGATTCTGGTCTTAACTAACATCAAGTTTAAGTGTCACTAACAACACAGGTAAATATTCAAAAATGTACGCTGCCTTCAGTCCGGCCATGAATTCACCCTGTACATCATTGGCTTGCATAGTGTCACACCCATGCTTAAAAGGATTAAAAACATCTTTAGGATTGATCTTAATGCTGTATTTAAAAAAAAGGAAAATCCACCTTTGGACACCAATTTTCTTTGTGAATGAAAAATCTTGTAAATAAATAAATTAAGGACTGTGTCAATATCTAATGCAATACTGTTGTAGGAATGGAACATTGGTTGACCTTCAAATAATCTAAGTTAAGTTTTTTAAATTACACGTAAACTAAAACCATCACTGGTCCCACAGATAGGCTGCACACAAAAAAATGTTCTCTATAAGACCCAGTCTGAGTTGTATCTTAGAGATTTAAAACTCTTTACTGCAACTGAATTAAACTAAAGATCCGGTTTCACACGGCCCTGATGGCAGTATTCAACTGGTACAGTTCTCCATCCCTTCACCTGTAAGACAGATAGAAACAAGACTGAAGAATGCTGCCAATCAGAGTCTTGTAGAGGGGGAAATAACTGGCCCGTCCACATGGCCGTAAAGGAAGACCACTTGGCCTCACGTGCCAACAACAGACTGAGCTCTGCTTACTGGGAGCAGTTTCTGTCTTTAAGCTTTGGGCTTTCCTTGAGAGTTAAGTCACATCCAACTCCATTAAAACCTTTTGAATCCCTTCGAAAGTGTAGCGGAGCTGTGACGGTACCTCATGTTCAAGAGTAACAGTTCCAAACAGCAAGGCTGTTGATGGGCCATGCTGTCCAAATCTTGAAGAACCACCACACCCTCGATGATGAGGCCAACTCAGAAAGTCATGCCTGGCGTCTGTTTGGTGACGTAATTCCCACTGTCGCTTTCATGATGGCACTCAGCGCAGTGGCCTCAGTCAGTCCCTGGTTAAAGATAAACATTTCTTGAAGCTTAAAAATAAATAAAATAAAATGATTGCTCTGAATGCAGCAATTGCTAGTATTTATACCATGTGCGCCATAGGAGGTACTACAGCCAAACAATGCCCTGGCATCTGCCATTCATGGTCATAATGGAGAAAAGTGTCCAGATCAAAGCTTCAATCTTTACAAACTAATGTAGATTGAATTTCATCTACATTTTTTCTCTGGAACTTGTTTCATGTTCTTGGTTTTTTATCATTACCTGATTTATCCAAGTCCCAATTCTCGCCTTGTCAGATGAGGGTCAGTGCAGTGTAGAAGATGGAGGAATTTCCTTCTTTCATAAATTGAATTTTTTTTCACACTGCCTTAATCCCTAATGTAAGAGACAAGTGTGTCAGAGGTTACGATACACATGTTTTTTTCACTTTCATAATGGGGGACTATGGAGAAAAAGTGGACTGTTTTGACCATTTTTTTTAATCTCACCGTGTACTCCGCACCAAGACGTGGGATTCTCCTTCAGATAGATGCAGTCTTTTTCCTGCTCCCCGTCGCTTTGTTAACACTTTGATTGTAGAGGCGGCTGGTAGTGCTCTTTAACTCTGCGTTTATCTGAAACATGAAAATATTTTTAATAACGGCACCGCCCACAGATTTTAGAAGACATTCCTAACATCATATCTACACCTGCCTGCCATATCATGGGCCAGCCCTGTGCATGGTTAATCATCTGGGCTCTGCTATGGAATATTTGAAACCATCCTAATAAGTCGAGCATTACTTTTACACATTCATTGCCTAGGACACAACTAGTCAGGGCATCATTTTTAATTACCTCCGTTGCTTCAAAATGGCTGTTGTTTGAAATTTGCAATCCGAGAACAACACGTTACAACCTCATTTCTTTAAATGTGCATTAACGTGAGTCCAGTATTCCTATCAGACACAAGATCCAAACAAGGCACAAATGGCAACTAAATGTACATTTCTCTGACTGATGACGACTAGTTTTAATAACATGACATCTACAATGAATTAACAGTTCATGCGACGTTCTGAAAGTGCATGCGGCAGCTGCACACATGGAATTCGATTGTTATTCCTATAATGTCTATGTCTGACTCAATATGGTTTTAGAATATGGGACCTACTTTGTAAAACTGAAGGGCAGGTCTTGCATTGCCACTTCACTCTGTGTCACTGGAACACTTCCAGTACCATTCACTGTAAAGTGGAAACAAAGAAGGATTAAAAGTTAGGGTAAACATGGTTCAAGCAGGCCACAATTTAATATTTAAAATGTATATTTATATAAAATTAAGAGCAAATACAACGTCCTGGTCTTACCACAAAAACTTGACCCACGATCCTCAGCTGCTTCCAGTGGATATGCAGACTTGAGTTTGTCTGTCACTCTGCAGCAAACCGGAAAAAAATATATAGTCATAACAAAACTATATTTCAATAAATTACATTAGATGTACACTCACTGGCACTTTATTTAGGTAAACTGCATAACCTTGTAAAATTCAAACATTAATGTAATTATTGCCTTCTCTAATGAGAACGGAGACTAACCATGTTCCATGTTCAAACACTGGGCTGACCGTGCAAAGCCAGCAGCTTGTGTCCCAAAAAGAGTGCTGTGTAGGCTACTTCAAGTAGTGCAGGCCACCACTACGTGGTTATTAGGCTACTACCCTGCTTTAGACAGAGCAACCGTTAATGGTTTTTTTTGAATTTCCTCTCCGTCTGCTCATGGTCCCCTTGCACGGGTGTGTGTGTGTGTTGTGTGTGTTGTGTGTTGTGGGTGTGTGTGTGGGGGGGGGCGTCGCTAACTTAATGTCGCTGATAACGTTAGCAAGCTGCTCAATGGCAAATGTCCTAAACGCTACGGTCACGGTGCAGTTTACCACAATGTACTGAACAGTCAGTTGGCACCCAATACTAACAGAAACAGACTAATGAACACCTCAAAGTTAAAGAGAGATGAACAGCTCCCGCTCAAAACTAGCTACTATTCAAATGAAACATGGTGATAAACAGCGCCAGCAAAGAAACTCATGGTCCGCATTTAACGTTACGTAGTGAGTCTCAAGACATTAACTCCATTTGGCTGAGCTTTAACAACAGTATTTAATAAAAACCCATATACTTACCGACCGAATAGTGGCGTGGAGTACAGGCGAGGAGCCCTTTGATGTAACCGTTACCTGCTTCTTCTAGCACAATGTAAAGCGCGCCCTGACGAATCACGTGTGGTATCACGAGAATCACATCGCTTCTTTATTGACTCACTTCATGCCACATGATCTGAACAAATTCACGTACCCTCTTTGCATATTATGTAGTTTCTACCTATATAGTTATGTTCAACTTTAAAACATGAGTCAATTGTGTAAATGCATCCAAGACATTTACATAAATCCAGAGTAGGCCAGTCTCCTTTTTTTCAGTGTAGATAGATAGAGATAGTACTGTATATATATATGATAGTAGATAGATGAATAGATACTGTTATATATTATATAATATTATATATATAAAGAGATAGATAGATAAGATAGATACTGATATGTATATATATATATAGATATATAAGATAAATAGATAGATAGATAGATAGATAGTAGAAGATAAGATGATGATAGATATACGTATATATATATATATAATATATATATATATAGATATATACGTATATATATATATTAGATAGAGATAAGATAGATAGATAGATATTTTCTTGATCCCAATAAAATGGGAAATTACAGCGTTGCAGCAGCAAAATCATTTACACAGCCCAGAACATAAATATAAATGAAATACTAGGATACAATATACATACATCCAATATACATGAAATAATAATAGGATAATATACAAGAACAAATATTTGAATATATACAAGTTGAGAAAACAAAAACGTGCAACTGCTTAAAAAGTATGATGAATATGTAAATAGACCAATTGTGCAGGTTGCACTTAGTGCAGTATTGTGGTACATATGCAAAACAGTTGAGCTAAAATGGCAAAAAAAACTGCACCACATCACAAAAAGCCGAGCCGAGTAGAGTTTCAAGAAAAGTTAACCCTTGTGTTGTCCTTGGGTCAAATTGACCCATTTCAAAGGGTTTTATATCAGAAATATGGATTTCTTTCAACCAAATTGCCCAAAAATCACATGGATGATTCCATTCTTCAGGTGACATTAATGATTACTTTCATTGAATTTTTGGGGTGTTTTATTTAACCCTCATATTCTTCTTGGGTCTAATTTGACCCGTTTTCAATTATTTCTTTATTTTTTGGGACAAAAAATGGGCCGTCAAAATAAGTGCTGAAAACGTCAACAAAAAAATATCAAAAAAGCACCCCAAACATTGAAAAAGTTACAAAAATGTGTGGAAAAAGCAATAATAATGTTGAAACAAAAGTGACCAAAACGTCTTTTTTTTTCATGGTTGACGGGAAGACAACACAAGGGTTAAAGGGGCATGAAGTGAAAGGCTGGCTGACGTTAGCCGACACCGTTCAGTCCACGCTCATAACCAGAGATAATAACCCATCAGCTCCAGCTTGGTGAAAGGTTTCTAGATGGTCGTTTCTAGAAGAGAGCTGATGTTCTCAGGTCGCCCGACACTCCCCTTCCTCTCCTCTCACTTGTTTTCTCTCAAGTGCTAATCTAAATTCCTCGTGAACACCTTCCATCACGCGGCCGGTGATCCGTGCACGGCGCCCTCCCTGGCGAGACCGTTTCATCAGTCCTCCAACACGCCCAATACACACCGTGGTGTGCTCCTGACCTTGACCTTTGACCTTATCTCCCATAATTCCAATGTGTAAGGATCCCACACACACTGCCCTCTGAGCGCTAACAGATAAATCTGTTGGACTTCCTCTAACACAAACAACAGAGGCACACACACACGTACAAACTGTTGGTATACGTTTTCATGCAAGTATGTCGTTCTATTGGACTATACATCCCTATGTACATATGACCGTGTGTGTGTGTGTGTGTCACCACATCCTATATGGACAATTTATTAATTTGTCTGATGATGGTAAAATTGCTTCTACCATTAGCACGCTGTCAGTGTGTGTGTGGCCCTGAGCAGTTCGAGAGTATTTAATTTAGGACCATTGCTACGACTCCCTTGACTGCTGTAGGCGTCACGCTCTTTATGCCGCGGGGGCCCATGGAGTGGCCGGAGGAGAGGAGAGCTAAAAGAAGCTGGTATTGGAACTTGCTCATGTAATGAATGCTTCCAGAAATGTCCAGGTCCCACTTTTCCTTAAGGTTGGCGTCCCATTCCAGGCTAGTCAAATATCAGATAATACCAGATTCTCCAATCTCTGAGGCTAACATGTTGATCATGTCTTTTTTTAAACCCTCATGTTGTCCTCGGGTCAAACTGACCCGTTTTCCTATATCAATGGTCTTTTTGACTACCCAAAATGACATGATTGATTCCACACAACGCTCTTTGGCGAGTACAAATCTCTACTTTCATTAATTTTGGGGCGTCTTATTCAATTTTATAGCAGTTGAAAAAAACATTGAAGTGTTTTTGAAATAGTATTGAGTAAAAGTTGACATATTCCCGTCTGTGATTATCCATCAACATCCATTCCTTTAATTTTAGTCGAAATAATTCCTAATTTCTGCTTTTCTAACTCAAACATTAGGTATAATTTTGTATAAATGAGGTTTATCGACCCCAAAAAATCCCCAAAATAACTGTAAACTAATGTTAATAAGTTAGTGTTACGTAGTGTTGAAAACTTAAAAAATAAAGTGACACACAATGAAAAAAAGCGTCAAAAATGTTGAAAAAAGGAACAAAAATGTAAGAAAGAGTTGTTTTAAATCGATAAAAAGCATCAACAAAAGTGTTGATTTTCAATTTTGACGGGAAGACAACACGAGGGTTAACTAGGGAAGAGCAATGTCGTAGGCAGCCGGCTTCTTGTTTGAGTTACAATGACAAAAAGTGAAATATCAGGAGCAGCTAATTCACATTAATCCCTAAAGTAACAAGACCAAGGGTTAAAACTTTGTGACTGTGCTCCAATAAAGATTGCTTGTTAGAGCCACTCTGACTCACTGATTGATTGCGAGTCGATTGTGGGGGTTTTTTTTGCGGTTCAGCAAGTCCAAAAGAGTGAGTCTATTGCAAAACAATCCGCTGGTCATCGACTACAGTCAATTTCAGAAGTGAGTTCATTTAGTCACGTAGGTTACCTCCAATGTACACAAAATCCAGCGTTTCAGAAGAGAAGCTTCTGTGCTTCAGAAGGCCTTTTTTAATATATTCCATAGTTATTTGCTGATATTTGCAGTGCAGCCATTTGCAGTAACATTTGCTTTTGAGCTATATGAATATGACTCCCTCTTATTGCTTCTAACTTTCTCTCACTCATTTTAAACCCAATCTCACATCCCAGCTACTGTATTATTGTCCAAGGATGTCTTACAGGTTTAAAATAATTATCTTACCTGCATCAGCTTGCTAATGAGTGCTGGTCAACATAGTATACTGAACAAAATAACAACACTTTTGTTTTTGCCCCCATTTTTTATGGGCTGAACTTTTTCTATGTACACGAAAGGCTTATTTCTCTTAAATATTGTTCGCAAATCTGTCTAAATCTGTGTTAGTGAGCACTTCTCCTTTGCCGAGATGATCCATCCACCTCACAGGTGTGGCATATCAAGATGCTGATTGGACAGCATGATTATTGCACAGGTGGGCCTTAGGGTGGCCACAAGTTGGTCCGAAAACCAGTCAGTATCTGGTGTTAGGGTTAAGGTTCTTGCGTGAAGAGAACAACTCTACAAATTGCCAGTTTCAGTTGCCACTGAATGTGAGCTGCTTTCAAATTGAGAGAGAGAGAGAGAGAGAGAGAGAGAGAGAGAGAGAGAGAGAGAGAAATGAAAACCAGATATTGACTGGTTTTCGGACCCCTTTAATACAGTAAAACTGCACATTTTAGAGTGGCCTTTTATTGTGGCAAGTGCTGTCCAATCAGATTCTTGTGATGCCACACCTGTGAGGTGGATGGATCGTCTCGGCAAAGGAGAAGTGCTCACTAACACAGATTTAGACAGAATTGTGAACAATACTTGAGAGAAATAAGCCTTTTGTGTACATACACTTGGAGTGTAAGATCTTTGAGATCAGCTCATGAAAAATGGGGCCAAAAACAAAAGTGTTGTGTAAATCGTTGCGTGTATGAAATATGACCCGCCATCAAATTTCATACACGTTCCATTTGACAACAGGAACAGAAAAATATGCCGCAACAATTTCTTAAAAGTACTTTATTGTGAATTCAGCGGCATTAAAACACAGTTTTAGGTGGTCCCAGAGCTGCCCCCCCACAATCTCACTAGTTTTGTTGTGTATATTTGTAGGAAGAGTGATCCATGTACAATGCACAGAAGCAGTTCAACTTTTGGAAATTGTTTAAAAAATAGATAGCAAAAATATCTTAAGATCAACAACTTAATAGTTATGATGTATGCAAAATTAAGTCTTTCTGTCTCTTTCATTCAAATGTGACATATACATATTAAATCAACATCTCATTTTAGGTCGGTTCGACCGGTTGTAAACATTAATCCAGCGATGGCTTTCTGTCTTCGCAGCCGATAAGAAGTTATTTTAAATGAATATTTGAGTTCTGATTAAGTTGCCAATGAAATCAGTTATTATAAAAGTTGAATCTGGAATCTAATCTGAGGAAAAATTGATTTCAAAAGGATTGAGGTTTGATGATCTGATTTAATGGTGGATTCTGGATTGGTGGATTCAATGGATTAGTGGATTCTGATTCAATGAGATGCCACGAAACCTGAATTTACAATTCCTTGACATGCTTCAACCTGTAATTTTTTGTCATCTCCTTATGAGAACTGAAGAGGAGAGAAAACGAAAACTACTTTTCATCCCGATGACACAGCAAATACGTACTGGGGGCAACACACATTATCCAAGCTTGTGGAGAATGTTTTATGGTCAGAAATCTAAAATTACACTCCATTTTATTCCAAACTGTAAGCGGGCCAGCCACAGAGGTCTGTGTTAACCTCATGCTGAAGTCTGAAGACATGCACTGTCTTAGCTCAAATCCAATTACAGCAACAGAGACGAGCGGTTGTTCTGTGTTGCGTGCATGTGGCCCCGTGCATGGATGGATACATTCACTACAAAACCTGGGTATGTCTGCATCTCTTCTCTTCCTATACGAACACAGCATGTCTAAAAAGGGCCGTGCTTAAGCCTTGTAAACACTATACATAGCGAGCTGCGACCATGCTGCTTGTGATTAGCAGGTTACAGCAGAGTGATCAGAGGGAGCCAGGCGAGCGGAAACCAGAGAATGTGTTTCATGTGGACCTTTTTTAGCATATTTTTTTCCCAGAATTAGCTCCACGGTGGAAGGGATAATTCCAGACGCAGGGATGCAGACATTAAATATACATGGCAGACATCTGACAGATGCAAAGACAGAAACTAATAAAATGCTTCTTTGCCAAGTCAGCACATAAACGTGCAATGCCCTGGAGCACAGAGGCCTACATATCCACCAAAAAGGAACACACGGCTGTATTTTTGCAATATTCATTGCCTGTAAACCTTTCCTTGAAAAGAAAGTTCTAAAAAGATTAACATCATAAACACTAACAATGTGCCCGAAATGCATGTGTGGAAAATGTGGACATTTCTATTTGCGTTGGACCAAAGGTCTAAGGTGTCTCATTATCAAGTTCAGAGAGCAGATGTTTTTGAACGCAACACTTCCTAGCATTAAGGTGCTAACTGAAGTGGCGTGGAGGGATCAAAAGAGGTCTAAGTCCGAGCAGCTCGTTACCGCCGTAAACCACACACACACGTCCCCTTACTCCCAGGTCAGCCCTCTTTGAGCTCTTGTTGCCTTGTTGCCCATGTCTGTCAACACACACACACACACACACACACACACAGAGTCAAAATAAAGTAATCTTGAAGTAAACATCCACGTAGCGTTATCGCAAAGACTGAGGGCGAGGTTGGAGGAGGATGAAAGAGGAAAAGCACGGAAAGAGATGGAGGGTGGCGTTATCTGTGGTCATCAGGTGTTGAAAGGAGAAAGCCCCAAATCCTAGACATCTGTATCTGAAAGAGCAGGAAACGCACATTGACACAAGTGAAAACTAACGCCCCCTTAACCAGCGCGCCATCAACAAGCATATTGGGACTCAAAAACACACTGCGGGTGGACACATGTTGAGGCAGATGTGACGTGCGTGTGTGTGTTGCAGCAACAGTCAGTGAGGCGCAGAGGTGACGCTGTACAATCTGAATCGCTGATCTAAACACATGACCACGCAGCCCTGAAAACGTGTGTGTGTGTGTGTGTGTGTGTGAGTGCGTGAGTCAGACCAGGATACAACTGCCTTGTGTGAAGCCATCAGAGGTTGCGGCAGGAAAGGCCAAATCACTTGCATATTTTAAAGACAGCAAGGGAAAGAAAAAAAAAAAAGAAAAGAAAGAGGAAATGAGTGGAAGGGGTCTAACAAGAGCTGTATGTCGGTGTGTGACTGTGTTTGAAGGGTGACAGCACGTTGGCAACACCTCTAAAATTAACACCTTATTATTCACACATACATCATTGTGTGTGTGTGTGTGTGTGTGTGTGTGTACATGTGCATAGGCCTATGGCTGCTTTAGAGGCAGATTATGGGACGGACAGAGGAGGAAGTGTGGATGTATGCAAGGCAGGCTGGGTAAAAAATATGGGCCATTGTTTTAATAAATCTGCAATACTATAATGTTCACTTGCACTGCTGACTGTTACTATAGTAACAACTGTTTACATCTGCATCTTTTTGCACTACTTACCTTTTTGCACCACTTACATTTCATTTTGCACTGCTGACTGCTTATTTACAGTACCAATTGTTTACATATACATCTGCAATACCGTACTTTAAATGTAATATGCAATTACTTTCCACTGCACTTTAATTCGGATAGTTTCTGCCCAAACTTTCCTTTATTTGTACTACCTTGAAATCATTGTTTACTGCTCATTTTAGCTCACTTATTATATCTATCTGTAAAAATTCTGTCTATAACACGTCGCCTGTATATAATTCATAGTACATACTCACCTGTAACTCTGTAACCATTAGTATATTATGTATTTGCACATATCTGTAAAATTCGCACTATATGAATATCCACCGGTAATTTAATCACTACATTCCTACTATAATCTTGCTCACAATACTTGTTATCTATATTTTATATTCATAGGACAAACCCATCTGAAAATTCTGTTTATAGTATTCATTTCTATATTTATTCAGTACATATCCATGTCCTACACTTACGGAACCATTGTATATATCCTGCACTTACTGCTATTGCACTTCTGGTTAGACCCAAACTGCATTTCGTTGCCTTGTACCTGTGTAATGACAATAAAGTTGAATCTAATCTAATGTAATCTAAAAAGATTTTTTCTTTTCATGCAACACAACAGACATCTAACCTACACTAGCGGTCTTCTTCCCTGGATTGTTTTTGGGTACACCAACTGTAGTTCAGTGTGAAAAATGATGAACACAGAATACTTGCATACGCTGTTATCGTGAATTATTTTTGGACATTAAGATGGTGTAACACTCATGAGCCCTTGCAAGCAGATTTATCCGTCAAACCCACTCCTGCGATCGAGCTTCTGTGAAGGTTAAGAATGATAAATATCACATGATGGCTGGGTGTTGAGCACTGGCTGTTTTTTCACTTTAAAAAAAAAAGGTATTCTCTTGGTATTTCTATGTTTTAGTTAGCCATACAAGGGTCAACTGCATGCAACGCTCGTTTCCTTCAGGTCGTCCATCTCGAACAGGCATAGCATTCCGCATGACGGTCCACCATTTACAGTCAGCTTTATGACGCATGCTAACAAAAACACAGGAATCGTACATAATTGAATCGAACCTTTCCTTCGTGGCATGTGGGGGCACATGAGTAGGGCTGATGCGTTGTTTATGGGGCACGGCGACTCGGCATGGTCGCCGACCACACCAGGAAACTGGAGATGGACCGTGGGCTCACCCCGCAGCCCAAAAACTTCCTCTTCCGGTCAACCTTCCATAGACGGAAATCGCAAGGGGGGGTCGTGGGGTCAAGACCTACCCAATCTGAGGGATTGCGTTACATTCTTAAGTTTAGATACCTTTTGAGTCCCCCCTCCCTTGCCTCACATTGGTTTGGTCCACAGCTTGGTTTCTCCCCTTCCGTTAAGGGTACAGAGAAGTCCGGTGGGACTTGTGGGAGAGATGGAATCGCGTCAGTAACCAGGTCGGCCAGGCGGTTTTATTCACTTTAAACATAGGATAAAGTCATTTTTTCTTCTTTAACACAGGTGACGCTGAGTCGTTAACCCTCGTGTTGTCTTCCTGCCGACTTGTAAAATTTTTCTGTGTCAAAATGTCAAATGAAAAACTTTTAATCAACGCTTTGGCGGTCTTTTTCGACCCTTTTCTGTCTTTGCCCCAATGTTTTTTGTGTTTTTTTTTCCCCAAATCTTTAAAGCTTTTTTT
>NC_045750.1:23873946-23881971 GCF_008692095.1 Etheostoma spectabile
TTTTTTACATTTGCCACTTTTTTTTTTACATGTTTGTCCCTTGTTCTGCATTTTTTTTTTTCACATTTTAGTCATTTTTGTGTGTTTATTTTTCTACATTTGTTCACATTTCAGTCACTTTATTTGACATTTCTCTTGACATTTGTCACACACAAGCTTTTTTATCATTTCTTTTTTTCTCCAAATGCTATAAAATTGACAAAAACACCCCAACTTAATGAAAGTAGTGAACTTATTCATGTAACTTGTGAGGAACATTGTAGGGAACCATCCAACAATTAGTTTGAAAGAAACCCAAATTTCTGATACAGAAACCTTTTGAAAAGAGTTCAAATTTGACCCGAAGACAACAGGAGGGTTAATAAATTAGTCATGCTAGGTTAGCAGTTATAGCATTACTTAGCTTATCAGGTAGCTTGATGGATAGTTCATTAGCTAGCTTGCTAAAGTGCACACTGGTTGTAGAAAATGAGCCGAACAGTCAATTAGCAAGTGCGTTTTGCCTAATTACGCTGTGACACGACTGTATAAAGGAAATATTACATTTTTGAATTTTAGCAAATAGCGTTGCCAGCCTACTTACTGGAGTTCCACAACTACACATATCCTATACAGGTACAATTTTGGAGAATTTTTATGTTTTTTGTCCCAACTGTTAGATAGAAATGTAGGCCCATGATCATGACAAAGCTCTTATTTAGAGCTTCCACCCACCACAGCCAAACACACACACACACACGTTTCTGTGTTGTGTGCAGTGGTGGCTGGCAAGCAGGCGCAACAGGAAACTGTGTTCTGGTAACGATTTGCTGGACTGGTAACTAACTGGGTTGATCATTTTCATTAATCTTCACCATGAAGGATGTCTGTAGAGTCTGTATGATGGGATCATAGGTTATGATATTAACCTCCTGCCACTTCCTTTCACCCCTACAGTCATTCATAACAGCAACTCAACAGCTCCCTCACTCTATCTCTCCCAGACTCCCCCTTCCCTTCCTTCCTCCCTCTCTTTATCTATCTATCCCCTCCACCTCCCTATCATCCTTCTCTGCTCCTCCCCATCCTACAACACTTGTGTGTATCCCTTCAACCTTCATAAAGAGAAGTGATAAGTGTTCACTTGTGTGTGTTTTTGTGTGTAATTAATGACCATGCGGGGGTGAGGACATTCCATCAGACGGCTGTCTCCATGCACAATCAGTCGTTACCTTAGTAATGCACAGAAAAAAACACTTAGAAACAACTTGGAAGAAAGGCAGACTCGCCCTCCTTATTCCATTTATCCTATCATTGACCTTTTAATTACACACAATTACAACTCAATCAAAACAAATACACACATTTATCTTCTTCATGGCTCTCCTCTGTCTGATATCACGCCGTGTATCCTGAGTCCTTGCTATCCACAGTTATTACGCCCAACTTTTCTCTCTCTCTTTGTAGTCAGCGGGTTTTGTCCGGTCGCTGTCCGGTTGGCGAGGCCGCGGTTATTTATCACCCGGCGGTAAATGGAAGGGGGTTTGCCGGGGCGCCCAGGCCTTATTAGTGAGATTTACAGTGTGCAGGAAAGGCTCTTAGGGGGGAGGGGGGGGAACTCTCCTATAAGCACCATCAGCTGTGCATCAGATAACACCCCCCCCCCCACACACACACACACACACACACGGAAACATGCCAATTTCCCATTGGGTTTAAAACATGGACCGGAGTGACCTTACACTGTCTGTAGGGGTTAGCTGGTGAGAGTGTGAGACTTAGAAATTTTGGCCTTATCCTCCCATAACACTCATATAACTCATATAAATTAAATCTTGTGAGAGGAAAAGCAAATTGTTGGTTGTATTATTGTATAATATTGCAGTGCAAAATGTTTTATTATTGCCTTTCAACTTGATTATGCAGTTGATAGTTAGAGAGACTTAAAAGGTTATGAATCTGCTAAAAAACCCTGACCTAAAAACAGATCCCATTTCCTAAGTCAGCGCGTTAACATACTAGCCAACTTTTAACACTAGCCGTAGTGTTTTGATTTTCCATTGCTTCCTCTTTAAAATGAAGACTAATATGTAGAAGGTGGAACAGTGATTGATGCACTCGTGGACTGGGCCCTCCACAGTAGAGCTCTGCCTGCTATCACGTTGCAATGGCATTAGTGCTATCAGCACAACTAGTGGTGGGAAGCCTGTGCATTAGTGTCTGAAGAGGGCCCCTCATCCTCCACCCAGCCCAGAGTAACTGCGCTGGGCTGCGCTGGGCTGTGCTGGGCTGTGCTGGGCTGTGCTGGCCTGTTGGTGTGGTGGCCCCACTTGGAACTGCAGGTTACATGACTGGACTTGTCGCCATACACATCAGTTACAAAAGAAAATAGCTAAGATGAAAACTCCCCGTGCGTTACACACATTCAATTTGTTACCAATTACCAAGAATCATTAAGATTTTGTTTGTGTTATTCACCTGTGCAGGAAGTTGTGCAAGCTCAGCCAGAGAAAGATACACATCGGCATCAGCACTTATGCAAGAAGTAGAACAATGTGTTTGGCATACACCCTGGGTGAGAAGTTTTCACAGCAACAAATGAGCTACCTTCTTTTTAAATTGTTGTTTGACCCTCATGTTGTCCTCGGGTCAATTTGACCCGTTTTCCTATATCAATGTTCTTTTTAACTACTCAAAATAACATAACTGATTCCACACAACGCTCTTTGGTGAGTACAAACCTCCACTTTCATTAATTTTGGGGTGTCTTATTCAATTTCATAGCATTTGAAAAAAACTGAAGTGGTTTTGAAATAGCATTGAGTAAAAGTTGACATATTCCAGTCTGTGATTATCCATCAACATCCATTCCTTTCATTTTAGTCTCAATAATTCCTAATTTCTGCTTTTCTAACTCAAACATTAGGGATAATTTCCTATAGATGAGGTTCATTGAACATAAATTCGAAAAATAAATGTAAAACTAAAGTTTATAAGTTAGTGTTACGTAGTGTTGAAAAAAAGTGACAAACATCGGAAAAAAGCGTCAAAAGAGTTGAAAAACGGGGCAAAACTCAGAAGAAAAAATGAAAAACGTTGATAAAAAAGCCTCGACAAAAGTGTTGATTTTCAAATGTGACGGGAAGACAACACAAGGGATGAAAGAACAGCGGAGGGAGAGTTGGCACGGCATACACACGACGTTTCCCTGTTTTATTCTTACTTTGGTCACTTCTCACCCGTTTCATGTGACTTAGTGCGTCTAACTTAACCTCAAGACCAGTGATCATCAACTGGCGGCCCGCCAAGCCGATCGATCCGGCCCGCGACTGGATTCCAAAATTGTGAGGATCAAAGAGAAAATATGTAGGCCTATTCTACACTATGAAAGCAACTAAAAGCAGCAGCAACTGAGTCTCTTCTCAGTAATCACCACCATTTATGACTCTATTTAGGCTACACCCCAAAATCAAACTACTCTCTCTTGATCAGTTAAAGTTCGAGTAATGACGCCACTTGCGTGGGAGTAGGCAGATTTCAGTGCGGCGATTTTTCTCTGACGCGCCTCTGACTGCTCAGGATATGAAATCTTAAAATTTGAATGTTTAGTGTGGTGGTGACGGCGCAGATTGTATTCTTTTGCAACAGCAACAGTTTCGTTGCAAATTAGGCATACTGGTGAGGCATTCCAGAAGGTTGGCATGATAAATGCGTACTTTTCAGTCCGGTCGTCATTGAAGGACCTGTTTTCAATATCAACTTTGCGTTTCATAGCCTTTGAGAGTGCCATTTTACCTCTGTTAAGAGACCCTTTCCTGTCACTTCCTCTGTGTTGTTTTTTCAAGTGCTCTGTAAGTAAAATTGACTTAATTGAGTTGAGGCAAAATATCTATCTCCCCTGGTGGTTGTCTGTGGTATAGGTGATAGGAACCTGACTCATAAAGGCCTTCAGTTTTGTAATGAAATGGAAAAGGTATTAACAATAAACATCAATCATAATGTTATACCAAAATTTGATTTTTTTATTTAATTTTTATTTAAGGGTCCGGCCCCCAAGGAGACTGTCTGGTAAAATTCTGGCCCTCTGACAAATGTAGTTGATGACCCCTGCTCTAGACACACAAATAGCCTTCAGAGTCCCATGCTCACGTGTTGGCATTAGCAACGTTCGCCACAGTCACGCCTGACGAAGCCCCACTGACCGACCTCCCGCAGCGTGAGTGTAAAAGTTAAATATGTGCGCTTGTCGTATCTCATGTCGCTAAGCGGTAGGCCTGCATGCCTTAATCGGGGCTCTAAGTGCTGGAGAGGGTGAGAAAAGACGAACAGGGCCTCTGCCGTACGTCTCTGTCACGGCCCTGGCGTTCAGGATCAGCTCCGATAGCAGCCGACAGCTTCATTTGTCACTCACTGCGCGCGTAAGTGTTTGACACACAGATCCTACAGATACTAGTCCCGCATTAACAAGCTGGTGTTTACAGTTAAACCACACACACACACACACACAAACACACACACATACACACACAATATCCCAGCCGCTGCCATTTCATCCGACGTTACAGTGGCCCCAAAACCTCCAGAGACCTTACTTGTGGACATCATTTAACCCTTGTGTTGTCTTCCCGTCAAAATTGAAAATCAACACTTTTGTTGAGGCTTTTTTTTAATCGACGTTTTTAACTTTTTAACGTTTTTGTCCCTTTTTTCATCACTTTTGATGCTTCTTTTCCCCAATGTTTGTCACTTTTTTGACATTTTCAACACTAGTCACTTCAGTTTTACAGCAATTTTTTGGAATTTATGGTCAATAAAAAAAATTGTATAGCTAATGTTTGAGTTAGAAAAGCAGAAATAAGGAATTATTTAGACTCAAATTAAAGGAATGGATGTTGATGGATAATCACAGACTGGAATATGTCAACTGTCACTCAATACTATTTCAAAACCACCAATTTTTTTTTTTTTACAAATGCTATAAAATTGAATAAGACGCCCCAAAATGAATGAAAGTAGAGATGTGTACTTGGCAAAGAGCGTTGTGTGGAATCAATCATGTTATTTTGGGGAATTAAAAAGAACATAGATATAGGTAAACGGGTCAATTTGACAATTTGACCCCAAGACAACATGAGGGTCAACTGCTTGTATTTACGTATGTGAGCACAGATACTCTCTAAAATCTCAAAGGCAAAAAATGACCCAAACAATGGGTTTCAACACTAAAAAACTAAGTTTTGAATTTGATTGCCTTTTAATGTTACCCAAAGTCTTGCAATCGCTTTGGCAATGTGCATTTATTGAAATTCTGAAAAACTCTAAAAGCAGCTGTTGAGGTTACGCTGGCACAAAGCCCTTCCAGGACCACAAGTTTTGACATCCATTCAAGCCTTTAGCTGTGATCTTCTATGTATGAGCCCACTATATCGATCTTGTGGAGCACTTTCGCTATCATCCATATGCAGAAGCTCCTTCCTTCCTCCCAGCCAGTGGCGGTTGTGGGCTGGACGCTGCTGACGACTAAACGCCCTTCCAAGAGATCGGAGTGATTTCTTAAGTTGTTTTTATGGCCTCTGCTATGGGCACAAGAAAAGAATCTCTATGTGAGTCAGTGTGCTCATGTGTCTTTGTATTTGCATTTATATATATGTGTGTGTGTGTGTGTGTGTGTGTGTGTATATGATAAGGATGGTTGTTTTAGAATCAGTTCCTCTGCTCCTCTGAGGCAGGATGAAAGACTATAGAGGGAAAACCGCAGAGGAAGAGTGAGTGTGTGTGTGCATGTGCGAGTGTGAATACGAGCGGCCATATTTACATGGGAAAAGTTCGTTTCGGCTCTTTGAAGTGAGGAGTATCAGTGTCTTAAGAAAACACACTGAGGAAAGTTGACTCTGTGTGTGTGTGTGTGTGAGAGAGAAAAATGCAGAGAAAGAGATGAAACCATTGATAACATTTTTTATCACACAGGTCCCTCTTGGCCTTCATCTCCTTCTCATCCTCGCTTCATCCTTCTTCTGCCTCTCTCAATCTCTCCCGCCCGGCTTTCTTTCACTACTTGTCTTGCCGCAGCAGAACGACGGGGCCCGGAGGCTCCAACCCTCATAAATTTGATAATAAGTCTCTTCATTAATGTGACTCGAACTCCTCCCAGCTCCCTGTGCATGTGTGTCCTCGCTCTTATCTCCTACAGAGACAAAAAGGGCAAGTCTCCTCAGAAAGGGAAAAGATTACATACACAGAAAGCAGTAAGAAGGGGGGGGGGGGGAAGGAGCAGAAGACAAATGAGAAAATGATTTTTATTTTCAAACACAAGTAGATGATAGCTGGAGTAAGAAAGGGAAGTATCCACATTAGAAATAAGACAAGAGTATCAGGGAAGTGCTTAATGCTATTTGAGAAAAGACTTAATATTTCTAAGTGCCAAACAGAACAGAGCCGATATCCATATTTGTATTTCTCTGTAGTTCTGTAGTTCCACCAGTTAAGACACAATAGTGGATTAACCTAGCTCTTGAAATCTAAAACACAAACTACATATATTTCTTTGGTTGCCAAAGAAAACACAGCACAGAGGCTGTACCTAGAGGCTGTGGACAGACATCATTATGTGTATAGTGCTTCATTGATTTGAATTTTAAAGCCGTTTTGTCATGTTATATAATCCTTTGGCATCAACTATCAATTCGAGTCACGATTTTAAGTTCACATTTTCTCATGATTTTATTTAAAAGTGTGAAGTGACTGAAAAAGTTTCCTTTATTTATAAAAACTGTGAAAAACAGCAGATGTGTTCTCTTATCAAATATGTAACTGAAATTGTATTTTTTTTCTTAAACAACAAAACATAAAAAAGAAAGGAAGGCTTGTTTATTGATAAGGCCATATGGTTACATTTAAATGACTTATGTCAGATGTAATAACTTTTTTCGCCAGTTGTTTGCTGTAAAACGACAAAAAGAAGAAACACTACATGGCTGAAAGGCTATTTTACAACAACAATGAACGCAACACAAGCTTACGGAACCGGACCCAAACGCAACATTAAAGTGTGCGTCGTTTTTAGTGTCCCCTGGAAACAGTGTGTGTTATCGGCTGTGCTACTTGCAGCACGGCTCTGTATTCAGATGGGTTTTCTTTATTTACAGCTTTATGTTGTCAAATTGGTGAAGATGAGTTCTTAATTTGCCTGTGTTGAGCTGTCAAGGCCAACGTACTGTACAAATAGTACTAATACTGTCTGCCAAACCCGAACCATTCACCCCGTCACCTCCACGTCATGCAAAAAGATTCCCCATAAAACCTTTGACAGGCAGAATGCGAGCACTCGTATGATAATACAAAAAAAAAAATCCCATTTTCTTACCTTTGACCATTAACAGACCCAAAGACACACTCCTGTGTAATTAAACGCAACATGTTTTACTAACTTTAAGATGTCTCTTAATCATTTGTTACTGAAGCGTGAGAGGGGTGGACAGAGAGAGTGAGACAGAGAGACGGAGACGGAGAAGTGGGGAGCACGCTCCATCGCCACCGTGTCTAAAGGAGCTGGTATCTGCAGATAAAATAATCTGGTTATTCTCAGCAACACTGGGAGGAGACATGCCTTTTACATGGCGTGGCCATGTGAGTGTGTGTGTGTGTGTGTGTGTGTGTGTGTGTGTGTGTTGATTACGTCCACA
Organism: Etheostoma spectabile; assembly: GCF_008692095.1. Lineage (NCBI taxonomy): Eukaryota > Metazoa > Chordata > Actinopteri > Perciformes > Percidae > Etheostoma > Etheostoma spectabile. The sequence continues at coordinate 23,881,608 of NC_045750.1, forward strand.
GGGAAAAGATACCGAAGGTTATGACACATTAACATTACTACTCTGACTGGAAACTTAGACTTCTCTTTATTAATCCTCCTGGGATGACTCCCGCATGGAAATTGAAATTTCCAGCATCACTTTTTAGCAAGAATACAGTATAAATAATAATAATAATAATAATAATAATAATAATAATAATAAAAACCTTTGGCTATGAAAAGACATAAAAAGACATTTACCATAAATTATCAGTCAAGTGTCAGTGTTGAGTCAAAGTGTTCAAGTGTCCAGGTATTTATGTGAGTCCAGGTGTGTGTGTGTGTGTGTGTGAGTCCAGGTGTGTGTGTGTGTGTGTGTGTGTGTGTGTGTGTGTGTGTGTGTG
>NC_045750.1:23881981-23887367 GCF_008692095.1 Etheostoma spectabile
GTGTGTGTGTGTGTGTGTGTGTGTGTGTGTGTGTGTGTGTGTGTGTGTGCGCTGTCCTCTTTGCCTTATTCCCTCCTGCCGCCCTGGTTGAAAGAAGGATTGAGCAGGAGAAGTATGACCCCGAGTGCTTGTTCAACTACAGTCAGGTAGGTGCCGCCATAACGAGTCAGATGCGGTCCGACACACACACACACACACACACACACACACACACTCACACAAATAAAGTCTCCCTCTCATACATACAGCCATAACACACACTTATTACAGTTGTCATGCAGTAAGGTTGTCTCATGTGGTGTATAGTACATGTCTGCAGCCTTTACTTCAGGTTGGAAAGGACTGTACACTTCCTTACTGTGTACTGGCGCAGTATCATGTGGTGAACTAACACTTTCTCGGTTTATACCCGCCAGAAGGGGTTTTGGATAGAAGAACCACATGATTTACGATATCATCAAATACTTGATGCTTTCTAATTTCCTCTGTATGGCATAATCTAGAGACAAAACCTCTCAAGGTCATATTCTTTTTGTATTGGGGCCCACATCTGGTGAACCTCCCGTGCGCCTGAGACCACTGTAACTGATTATATAGAAATGATTACAGGAGAATACTGATTCTGAGTAGATTATCCATATTTAATGAAGTTGTGTATTTGTCAAGATGGCAAATATTTTTGAGGATGGCCAGTTCTATTTGTGGAATATGAGAAGTGTTGCACAGTGTCGCTTGGTTTTTGGCGTTCACCTATAGATTTTATTTACTGTACTTTCTACTTCTTTCATTAGTAAGACCTTTAACTCTAATGATATAGCACCTAACGAGTACTCTGTATACTTAAGGGGAAATGCTAAGCTGATATCCATATCTGGTTGTTTCACAAAAATATCAGTATTCAGATTGTGTTAAATTGTTTTCTACAGCCCTTCTGCTTCCATTTATACTCAACATGATATTCGAACCACATACCTAAATTGATGAAATAATTAAGCATAATATTTGTATTTAAACCCACCCACTATTTAAAAGCTGTGTAATTGTTAATAGCCCGGGTGGAGATAGAATAGAATTGAAAAAGGAGGTTTTCACGGTGGGAAAATACTGAAATGCTCATCATAAGCATCATATTGCATGACTTGGTACAAAGTAACGGTGCAGTATTTCCATCTTGATTGCCTGTACAACTTCTATCCACAAACAATCCATTGGGCTATCACGGCCCTTTCCTTTGTCAGTAGCTTTCTCATTTTTAATAACACACACTTCAGGTCTACTTAGCCTTCAGTTTCTGAAAAACATATGACGACAAATTATAAAGCCAATGACAAAAATCAATTCTGTTTGTATCCAAATAATGTTTTTATATTAGGTTTTCATCCCTCATTTATAGTGTATGTGTTTGTACTCAAAGCTGTTACTAAGCTGCATCACTAAAGACAGACAGTGGATTAACCCTTGTCTTGTCCTCGGGTCAAATTTGACCCATTTTGAAAAGGAAAAAAAAAATCTTTATCAGAAGTGTCTTCAACCAAAATTTCAGAAAAATAACGCGGCTCGTTCCACACAACAAGTAAAATAAACGACCACGCCCAATGCTTGAATTCGGATGTTTCGTTCAATTTCATGGCATTCAAGAAATTGTTTTCTATGAAAGACCATTGAAAAAAAAGTGACTAAAATGTCCAAAAACCGCTTCAAAAATGTAGGGGGGAAAACCCACAGTAACGTAAAAAGGCGCGGAAAAAATTGAGAAAAACATCAGGGCAAAAAAAACAATAAAGAGGTTGAAAAAGACGTTCAATAGGTTTCAATTTTGACCCAGAAAAACCAAAAGTTGCACGGTCGACGGGAAGACGAACAAGGGTTAAGCTTACCCTTTTTTCCTTCAAATATCCAGGGTTATGACGATCAGAATGGGAAAAAAAGAGCCAATAACAGCCTGGATAATACTGTGTACATCAATCTTCTTCCCATCGCAGCTAAAAAGAAAATGAAAATTCTGGCTAACGCAAAGACCCGAGCCCGGAGAGGACGTGTGGTGTGTCCCCGCCGGCTGATCCTGTCCCCAACAGTGAAAGCATTGGTGTTTATCTGGTTTCCATGACACTTGTCCATGTGACAGTCCCATCACTTCTGCTTAAATATCCTACCGCTCACACGTTTTGCGGAACTCGCCGACTGTATTTAATGACATTCAGATGCAGTTCAGATGACATAAAGGACTCCATTCCAAGGTTTCTCTCTGCTCAGGACCCAAATGAGTCCTTGGCTGCGATTGTTGCTTGGAGACCAAGCAGCGGAAAGAGGGCCTGTGATCTATTTCGGGTGCTGAGCCGTAGCCGAAGTAACCACTGTCATTGACAGCATCCAACAGGTCTATTTCCAACTGTTTTAGTGGCTCCATTTTCACTGCCCCATTGCAAACAGATTGTGGGGTTATGGCCAGGAAAATAGTCATGGGTTGAAGTTGCATCCAACCGTTTTGCAGAATGCAGAACTTTCGATGAAGAGGGTCAAACTCTTTAATATTCTACTTCTGTTGACATAAATCATAAATCCAAAGGGTTCTCTTACTGTTTCAGTAAAAAGTGGCTGTACCAAGAAAGCCGAAAATGGATGGGTGTTATTAATCGTTATAAACTCTTCTTCTTCTACCTAATATGTCATTAGGGACTTTTGTTTTGCAATTTTGGACAATTACAGTGTGAAAACATGAATTGCAACCGCAACTGAAAATTTTCTCATGTGACTCTGACAAATGACAAAAAATTGCTCCAAAAAGAAACAGGTAGTAACATTGTAAATATAAGATTCAGTTAGTTTTGCTTCTTTTCTCAAAAAACAATCAGATTAGCTCAAAAAGGCCGAGACCCTATGAGCCTCGGGGAGATTTGCATTTATTTTGTCATCCTTTCGATGAATCGGTGAATTGGTTTTATCGTCACATTTCTTACAACTCTTAATGTGATGATGTCATCGCCTAACCAACCAATCTCCATCTGACCAATCACAGCTCACCACTAGCCATCCCCATCATCAACATCATATTAATGATCTTAATTTAATGCTACCGGTATCCACTTGGACCCCACATTCAATGAGGTACTGCAGATTGGCTGAAACCAAGTTCGAGGTTACAAGTGAAGACATGAAAAAGCTAAGCAGTACAGGAAGTACACCTATGGGAGTAAACGTGTTTTTGTACCCCGGTGGTCAGGATCAGTCAGTGGAAACACAGCGGAGGGATATTTTTAAGAAGTAGGGCGGTTTAGCAGCTAGATAACTGAGCATTATCATTATCAAAAGTTACAGTACGTCCCGACTTGGGTAGTGTGCAACTGGTCCTGAGTCTGTCAGATCTAGTCTCGCATTGCCAGACCACAGCGCTGCGGAGGAGGGACTGGCTAACCACACAGCATTGTGGGATGGGAGAAAAACGTGCTCTGGTTTTGGGACGCTAAGCCCTGGACACAATGACGGTGCCTCTGTGAAATAGCCTTGGGAAGGCACTAGTTTTGGTGGAACATGTGTACATTCAAAAGTAGTTGTAGTCGTGCAACAGAAAACTCAGATTGGACAGATAGTCTAGCTAGCTGTCTGGGTTTACCCTGCAGAGATCTGAGGACCAGGTAACCATAGTCCTCAGATTGGACAGATAGTCCAGCTAGCTGTCTGGATTTACCCTGCAGAGACCTGAGGACCAGGTAACCATAGTCCTCAGAAATCCACCGGACTTTAAAATGCCGACACAAAGAACACAAAAAGGTGCTGGACATGCAGCCTAAAAAGAGATTAAAAAGAAAGTCAAACGTCGTCGATATAGACCAGTCCTATAAGACCGAGAGGTAGCACTGACCACCAAACCAGACATCCTGCATCCTCAACCAAGACCGCACGCACACACACACACACACACACACACACACACCTGTCAGTTGATCAAATCATTTACTAAATGCTTAAATTGTCATTTGACAGATCATCCCATGTGTTGTCTTTCTGTTAACCATGACAAAAAAAAAACGTTTTGGTTACTTTTTTTTTTTCAATAGTATTATCACTTTTTGTCAACATTTTTGTTACTTTTTCAGTGTGGTGGGTGCTTTTTTTACGTTTTTTCCAAAGTTTGCAGCGCTAATTATGTTGGCCCATTTAATGTGACCAAAAAAAAATAATAATTAACTGAAAACGGGTCAAATTTGACCCAAGGACAACATGAGGGTTATGCCAAACATCCATAACTAAATATAAATGCTCAGAACAGCATACAACTTCAGAATCATGGAAGAAAAGAAGGAATGAAAAACAGCAATCTTCAGACATACTGTTCACAGTTATACCTGTTGAGATGTATCAGTATGTTGTAATATATGGAAAACTATTTTACATTCTTTCCATTAGAGACTGTTAATGTATGTCATGAACCCTTTAACTCTATAAGGGTTAAGTGCTCGTGCATGGCTATTAACTGGTAACAAGTACATCTGCCAAGTGTGTGAGTGTGTGTCACTGTGCATGTGTTTAAGCGAAGCACACATCTTTTTAGTTCTTTGACCAGAATCATGGCACATTGGATGCACATAAAACTGAAGGTGAATATTCATTTTTTCCGACCTCCTGAGTTTGTCCTGGTTTTTCCATTATGAAGGTGATCAGAAGTGGCGCACGCAAATATGACAACCTTTCTCTTGTTCCCTCTCATTGACACACACAACCCAGTCTTTAAGCATTCAAACGCACAGAGGCCCACAGGATGGGCAGAGGGGGGAACCAGACCCATCCCATCCGCTCCGATCCAAAAGACAATATGAGGCTGGACATAAGGCCCAAAAATGGTTACGGCTGAGCAAAAGCATTTTTCTTTAACCCTTGTGTTGTCTTCCTGTCAACCATGGTCACTTTTTTTTCACTTTTTCCAACATTTTTGGCACTTTTTCAAATGTGTTGGTGTTTTTTCCAAAGGTTTTTGATATTTTTAATGTTGTCTCATTTCAACGGCCCATTTTTGGTGAAAAAGAAAAAAGAAAAATGACTGAAAACAGGTCCATTTGACCCGCGGACAACATGAAGGTTAAATCTACTGTACGTCATTGCACTTGTATCAATCATAACAACCACTAACATGTCGTTTCATGTCAGCATTCTCTCAGCATTTATAACTTCCTATTTGATGTATTTCTTAAAAGATTTTAAACTGGATTATACAAATAGTAAATGGTCCAGAAATGTGAAAACACCTAACTTTTTCTTGACAAACACTATCTTGTACGTCCACTCTGGCTGGAGATTGTGCGCAAACGTGCTGAGGCGGATGGATAACTGTTGTTTGTCAAGAAATAGTTTCATTAAGCTGGATTACCAACAGGGCCAAGCAAAAAAAAAA
>NC_045750.1:23887377-23887922 GCF_008692095.1 Etheostoma spectabile
TCTAAAGGGTCCCCCGGGGCCACAAATAGGGCTGCTAGCATTGCCGTATAGGACTGCTGGTTGGTTGTAACCAATCTTTTCAACTACCTCTCAAAAGCAATACGCATATTCCTTTGTATTTTCTGTTATTCTATTCCTTTAACTTGAGTGACAGCATTAACATGCCTGTCTGAGTTCAAGGTGGTGATGCATGTAGGGGAATGCACACAGAGATTTTGTTTAATTCTTGGGAAACAAAGTCCACAAAATAAACAGATTGGAAGTTGACACAACTACAAAGTGGAAATCATCACATTGGCTGAACCACATGAAACAATAACTATTAAGTCATTCTTCTGCCCTCTTAAAATCTGTAATATGTCGAGTCTGTTAATCATTTCCTCGCTGGGTAGGAACATGCTGACAATCAAAATAGCATTTGGTTTATTTTCTCTCCTCATGGTTACCCTGTATACATGAACATAAAGCACGAAATGCAACTCATGGCACTAGCCTCGGTGCCCTGCCAAGCAATGACAGCCTGTGTGTGTGTGTGTGTGTGTGTG
>NC_045750.1:23887932-23891248 GCF_008692095.1 Etheostoma spectabile
GTGTGTGTGTGTGTGTGTGCGTGCGTGTGCGTGTGTAGCCGGTTAGGTTTCAAATTTATCTTGATTGTTTCCTTCCACGTCTCTTCAAAAAGTTTTCATGTTTCTCGAGGGTGAAACTTTATGTCGACTGTGGTCTTAGGGTTTGGTTATTTTTGAAAGCAAATGCGGAGGAAATATCCCAAACATTTTAACGGCCTTTCTTCAAAGGAAGTTGACTCTCTGTTGAATTTAATTAAGAGACAGACTTGAGATTGCCCTAAATAGCTTGGCTTTTTACTGTGCTTCGCAGAACTTAAAACATAAACCACATTTAGCAGTCATCAAGTCTACGAATCACCACCCCGGTTTATTTAAGTACAAAATTAGGCTAAAATGGGAGAAATCTTTATAAACATGGTGGGACATTTCTGGGACAAGCTCGGCTTGACTGCAGGCACTCACACCCAAGATGCTGCCTGCAGTTTCCACAGCTTACATTACAATGATATCGATGGAAATTAAACAATTACACATACCATTACTCAAATGGAACCTTTTAAAGTATTTTTGGGGATTTACGCTTTTAAGGCCTCCAACCGGACTCAATGTTACAAATACAGGGTCAGCAATGTCAGCAATGTCCTATAAAAACCTTGCATCTCCAAAATATAAAACCTTTTATGAGCTGAAAAAATAGCCCAATTTTCAGCTATGTGACAATTTTGTTTTTCTTAAGGTTGTCTTAAGGGTTTATTTAGTTTTATAAGTACGATCGTTTTCTCAACAAATGAAGGAACACTGAATCCTATTTCAAAAATTGTAAAAGCACCAAATTTGAACATATATGGTTTTCACTGGACAGTGATGCCATTCATATCAGAGGCATGGTTTTATTTCAGTTAGCTTAATAGTTGGTTTGATTTGCATTGAGAGATGATCTTATGGAAAGTTCCCCATGCCTATCTCTATGTATGGTGAAGGGTATGTGGAGTGTGGGGGGGTATTTTAATTCCAAAGGCCAAGGGAACTTTATCAGGATGCATAGTCTCCTGATCCATGAAATAACTGGCCTTTAATTAAAAAAAATGTGCCTGCCTCTATGGGAATTTAACATAGGGGTGTGTATACATGTGCCCACTGTATTTTAAGGAATAACATTTATTTATTTATAATACATTATTCATTCACAAAGAAAATCAGTGTCCTTTATAGGTTGGATTTTCCTAATTTTTTTTGAATTAAGGCGCTAAGATCAATTTCCAAACAGTGTTTCTTTATTCCTCTTTTTAATCAACTTTAGCACGGGTGTGTAAACTTATTCAAGCCACTGTACTGTGTATCAACAGTTTGAGCAGCTGATTCATCTCCCCTCTGCTCAACATGAGAAAGAGATCCCCCCTGAGGCCAGTCTCAGTACTACACAGCTGGTCCCCCATAGGAAAAGTAAAGAAAGGAAGGAGTGATCCAGATGTGGAAGAGCTGGATGCCTAAGAACGGAAGGGGTGTAAGTGCAAGGGCAGGTAAAGTGACAGCACTTGTCCATGCGTGTGATGTCTTCATTGGTCCACTGCAGCAAAGCCAAAAGGAGTTGTGTGTGGGTGATGTCTTCATGCCGGTCCCAGTGGGATGTGGATTTTAACAGAGCATGGATCACAATTACTGTCCCTTAGAGGGAGAACAGCAGAAAGAGAACTGAAAGCGCTCTCTCCCATACACACAGACGCGCGCACACACACATACATCTGCTTTGTTCCTTTAGGCCAGCAGCTGAAATTCCCATCAGAACTTTATATCGTAAAGCCCCATCATCATCATCACTGCTGCCTCTCTTTGGTTTGCTCCTTTGTTCTTCTGTCTCGCTCTCCATTCTTTCATCCATAGCTCACACACTATTCTCTTACAATATTTATAAAACAGAATAGAAGTGTGTTTACTTTCATTTTTTAAGACTAAGAATGTTGAGCCAATTCCCCCTGAATGTTTTCAGCAGATTTGTGTGCGTGCGTGTGTGTGCGTGTGTGTGTGTGCGTGTGTGTGCGTGCGTGCGTGTGTGTGTGTGTCAGCAGGCCTCAGCAGTTTGAAGTGTGTCCCCATCCAAGAGCAAAGACAAAAGATGGTAGAAGTTGTAATCTTCTACACACAAAGCTCCTTGAATATACTACAGACTATAAGCTTTGCAACAGTATACATGTGTGAGTTTATGTTATGGAAAGAAACTTTTCAGAGTGTCAAAGCCTCAGTAGACGTTTTGCACATGGTTGTTTGGGGGGTGCAACGGAGTGTCACAGAGGTGACAGAAGAGATGACTAAAGCAGAAGTAACCTCAGCTGGTGACACACACGCATGAAATAAGCCACCTCGGAGGCAACATCTTGCCAGCTCATTACATTCACTTGGACGGTGGCCTTTGACACGCAGTACCACCTAGAGAGCAGCGCGGCCCCCCCACACTGCTACGTCATCTCACAGAAATCAGATAACCAGCACAAGAGCCTCTTGTGTGTCCAAATCCAACAAGCGGTGACATGAGAAAAAAAGTAGGCTCATTGTAGCTCCGTGTTCTTTCAGACGTGTGGTTGGAAGCACCGGAAAAAAACTCATGATGCACGCCAACTTTACACGGTTTGGATTTTAAATATTTTGGAATCAAGTCTGCTTCAATCTCGTTTAACGAATTCACAATGTGTCTAATTTGTTTCAGGGTTTTCTAAATATAGTGTGGACAGTGTGGACAGTGTGGACAGTGTGGACAGTGTGGACACGCTCAACAGGTTGAGGTGTTAAGAGCAGTGTTTCCTTTTACAACTCGAGGTGTTTATTGCCTCCTTCAACTAAAATAAGCTGCATCTGAAGGTATTGTGTACAAAATGGTTATCCCTATAACATACCACTGTCCTCAGTCAAAAGGTCAAAGGTCAGGGCTCAGTGACATGCTACTGACTGCTCCTTCAGCCAATCGTCAATCAGCTTCCATCGTCGGGCTGCGTAACTGCAGCCATCAGCTCTGTCAGCAGTTGGTACAAGGAAAAGGGAGCGCTGAGAGAGTGTGTGTGCATTCCAAGTCCTAAAGTGGCATGAGGGTCAGAGGTTTGCGTTCATCGGCTCTCCTGGGAGGGCTGGTCACAACACACACACACACAAACACACACACACACACACACACACACACTTGTTGACCACTTACTCTTTTTAAGTGAAACAAGTGACTGCAAGGACAAAGGGATGGTAACAATCCACAGAGCAACACATAGAAAAGAGAAGTCATCCCCAGCAGGTTATCTGTAGGACCGCAGCCAGCAGTCCCCGATTTTGGTGACCTGTCCCCGGCTGGATCTGT
>NC_045750.1:23891258-23891386 GCF_008692095.1 Etheostoma spectabile
GTCCCCGGTTTTCACTGTGACTGACAGACCCAAAATTGGATTAAAAGAAAGAACACACTGACCAAACGGATCCGATCGAGCAGCGCTGCTCAGAGAGGTTTTAGAAAGCCGTGTTTTACGACGCTAAA
>NC_045750.1:23891396-23891530 GCF_008692095.1 Etheostoma spectabile
ACTGATTATTTACATGGAGTCTGGTGGGTTTAGCAAACGCAATTTCGGACTTTTAGGTTTTAAAAAATAATCTTAGTCTTTAACAAAAAGGTCGACCTCCTTAGAAATCCTTTCCATAATGTTGTCAGACACTT
>NC_045750.1:23891545-23891647 GCF_008692095.1 Etheostoma spectabile
AGTCTGTCAGTAGCAAAACGAGCACTTTATGAACTCAAATACAAGCTGGACAATTATCCTGTTAACTTACATTTTAGCTTGTTTCTCTGCTGCCGACTGCAG
>NC_045750.1:23891657-23891748 GCF_008692095.1 Etheostoma spectabile
AATACTGCATCAATGTCAAAGGAAAATATTTCCTTAATAGTTTTTATTGTATCCGATAGTCGGCTCTAGGTCTAGTGTCCCTGTTTTAAGT
>NC_045750.1:23891824-23893413 GCF_008692095.1 Etheostoma spectabile
CCGGATTTTGTCTGAGAAATCTGGTCACCTTACACTAACCAACTCCCTGAAGTACCTCGGTTCAATGTACAACGCTGTTTACATTTTAGATGAAAATGAAATGATGGCGGAACAGACCAAGCTACTGTCGCCTATTCCCGCGTTTATATCCCTAAAAATGCAAAGCGAAAGAAGACTGCTGTCAGAAAAAAAAGACAAGAATACAAAACCTGCATTTACATTTCATTTATGCCACGAGCAGTAAATTGTGGTCATTACCTAAATGTGTCCATTAGATGTGATCTGGTCAAATGTAGGCCCGCTACCTGGGGTACGCTATTTTTAATAGCACAAAAAAAACTGTCAAAAAGGAGTCCATAATGTTAGTGTGAGGGATGAGAAAAAAAAATCTTGACATATGAAGCACTTATATGAGTGCTCTGTTACCCTCCCAGCAACAGCAGCCCACCGAGTTCCTGCTTCATCTTCCAGAACCCAGGCGATTATTAGCGATACTAGATAATATTTTCAAGCACCATATTTAAAACACGTTCCTACGGGTTTATTGTATTGTTAGTCCGTGACAAGCAAGCTACATGTGTTACCAATGTTTGGTTTTATTGTACTTGCTAGTTACAGGCGGAGGACCCACCTCTCTCCATACGCCAAGCTGCTGCGGCGAACACCACTGTGCGTTCATGTGTTGACAGAGCGACAGGAAGTTAGGCAGAAAGTCAGAAAGAAAGTGAGCAAAAATGTTGATATCGCTTACTGCCACTTTAACTTCTCTATTTCCCTTTGAGAGTGTGTCAGCGTGCTTTCAGTAAAAACAGTATTTCCATATAGAAGCTGTGAAGTGAAATTCCTGCCTGGGCTTTTTTTTCTCTCTCTTCTCAGTTATTCAACTGACTTCTACTCACTTTTTCTCCTTTCGTCCTGTATTTGAGTGAATACAAACACATTCTCTCGCTCTCTCTCTCACACACACACACACACACACACACGCACGCACACACACTCACAGGACAGGGCCACATAGGCGGCTCCCCTCCGCTTTGCTTTAAAGCGTTGCCTATCCAAACAGGAAAGTGGCCTCTGCCCCGGCAGCCGTTGAGGGCACAGCAGTGGAGATTTCATTAGTCACAGCTAACAGGCTAATTATCCGCTTCAGCGCACCTGTAAAACTTAACTGTGTGTCAATCTCACACAATCACAGACATTGCATATAGGTGTGTGTGTGTGTACACACATGTGGGTCTGTGTGCGGGTGTGTAACAAACTTGTCTGTTTCTGTGTTAATATGGGAACTGTGTGTCAAGCGGGCCTTTGAGGGCATGTGAGCATTTCATGTGAAATAGCATGACTGGCAATCGAAGCTACAGGTTACTTACTTATTCACTAAAAATAGATACAGAAAACTTAAAATTGTGAATTTATAACTTAACACTCGACAAGTGCCGTTGATGACGTGTGTACCTCCAGGCACACAACTTACTCTCATGTGGTTGTTTTCACGTTCTCTTCATGTTGTGGTATGAAACTGGGTTTTTCCAGTTGTGCAGTGTTTTGCATCTACCCAAATAAAAAGGTTAAATGAGGGATCATGTTCT
>NC_045750.1:23893423-23901558 GCF_008692095.1 Etheostoma spectabile
TTGGTTTAGTTAGTGTTAAAAAGGAGACAATGCTGAATAAGTGATGAACATTGTATTGTCAAGGAGGAAATCAGATTACATTGTTTTAGAGCGCCAAAGGTCACGCAGGGAGGTCGTCGGTCGGTGCATGGACTAGAGTGCGGATCGGGACGGATTTTTCTGTCCGAGTCCGGCCCGCGTCCGACAGAGCAGTAACCGAACCCGACCCGAGCCCGACACAGTTAAAATGGCATTTGTTTTCTCATCTAATGACACATGTACGTTTGTTTGTGTGGAAAGCCGCTTTTATTAAGCAATTGTAGGAAGGCATTGGGAATGTCAACAGATGGGCGCATCAATGCACACGGGGCAACGCGGCCATTACCTACATATAAGCTGTTTTAAATTCAAAATGTTCAATGCCTATCGCGCTGATGTGACCGAGCCCGACCCGAACCCGAGCATCCTTTCTAAAAATCTGGTCGAACCCGGCCCGGCCCGTCGGGTACCGTCGGGTCCCGTCGGGCTCGGGTCGGGTATCCATCCTCTAGCATGGATGAATCAACAAAACATCACGGGAGACAGCGGTTTGTTTCGTGCATCTATAGATACTCAAATAGTTTTTCCTTAATGTTAATTCCTTAATTCCTTAACTCTCTGAGTGGCTTTCTAGTTGGTATAGCCCACTGGTCCTGGACAGAGATTAACCCTAACCCACTAGAGCGCCTATAGGTAGCCGAGTGGTTTCAGCGCATCCCATTTAACCGCCCCATCCCAGATTCGGTTCTGGTCTCGGGACCTTTGATGCATGTAAACAGCCCGTTCTCTCGCCTCATCATTTCTACATTGTCCTCTGTCACATGAAGGCAGAAATGCCAAGAAAATCATCTTCAAAAATGAACATACAGGCTCTCCATTTGGTTTCTGTCTGGGTTGAACTCGGCTAAATGACTTTGTAAAAGTTTTAGTTTAGGGGCCTCATTTATAAACGATGGCGTCCGCACAAAAGAGGATGTGCTCTCTATGCAAAAATAGGGTTTTAAAAAAAAAAAAAAAAAGCAAACTTGACATGGGAACCGTGTGGTCCTCCATGGACACTCCGACCCAGGACGGGGGAAATGAGAAATGGCGACACCGACGGCATGATGAAAACACATGAAACTGTGTGAAAGCTGAGACCGCCGGGTAAAATAAATTGAAATATTGCCTTTCATTAATTATTTGAAGAGTTCCCCAAACCCTTCTTACAATTACTAGCCAGGACACCGGTTTAATCGATCCACGGTGAAAACATAAATTCAAATCAAGATGTATTTCCAAAGAGAAAACTCAGATATGTTCTGAAATTATACTGGCATGTTATGGAATTTATTCTCATAAATAATACAATGAATAATTTCAACATGAATGGAGCCATGATACTACGATTCTCCATGGCAACAACCACAAACAGATCTCTGGAAGTGGAAATACTAACGCGCACATACAGTAAGTCTGAAGATATATTTCGTCGTAAAAAACAACATGGCTGCTGCTGCAAAATAGCGAGACTTGGTGTTGGAGAAAACTGCTGCTCGAGTCAATGCGTAAGCTCTAATATAGTGTATTAATTTCACATTTAATCACAGGTATGATACTACTGGTGAAAACTGGAATGGTATTGCACCTATAATGTCATTAACCTTTTGTGTTGCCTTCCCATTAACATTTTGTTGTTTTGGTGTCAAACTTAAACAATGTATTTTTATTTTGATGTCACTTTTCAGGATATATTGTTTTGTTGGGTTTTTTTGGGTTCTTTTTGACATTTTATAATTTTTTCCTCTCTATAAGATATGAAATTGAATAAATCCTCCAAATTCAATAACAGTAGTGAACTGATCTATTGTTTTTACTTGCAAAGAGCGTTTTATGGAACCATCCACGTTATTTATTTAGACAATTTGGTTGAAAGAAACCCAGTTTCTAAAATAAATCACTTTTTGAAAACGGGTCCAGTTTGAGGGGTTAAGGTGCGATCCCGCGGGCGAAAAATGATTCTCGCTGGTTTGTGCCCTCCACAAAACATTTAAAAAAATGTTTCAGAACGAGGCCCGCTTTTCTGACAGTGACTTTACAAATGTGCCGTTTGCAAAAGACATCTGCTGGGATGTGAGACTATGTCCACAATAGGGGACGTGAGTGATACGAGGACAATGACACATCCGATCAACTATGAAGAAAGACAACACCGCTCAAATAGTTATCAGGAAATGCAAATACACCTGGCAGGGGCCTCGATATCATCTCGAGGTTTATTGAAGAAAACCCTGCTCCCAGGTTAGGTTCCCAGACTCCGTTCCCTTAGTTTCTGAAACGGGCTGGGGTAGCCTCTCCTTCTCAGGTTTAAATAACCCAGACTTTCCCTCATCTCAGGGTTAAATAACCCAGACTTTCCCTCATCTCAGGGTTAAAAGACTCAACAGCCTATCGTAATCCCCCCTTTTAATATTGATTTTAATATCATTTTTCATGATTTTTCGAGCCGATCGTTATGCAAACAATGTTTTTGTATGAAACAATTTTCATAAGAGGTTTATGGCTTATGCAGCTGCTGAGCTGTAATGTACATGTCCGACCCTTCTGGTAACTCCTAAAGAAAATGTCACTGACAAAAGTTTTTGGGATTTCCTTCGGGCCTAAAGGCCAGGGGTGCCACATACCAATTTTCGAGTCGATCGGAAATATGGGCACAATTATGCCATAATTGGCACGGTGGCCGTGAATGGGTGGCACGATATTAAACGGTAGAGAGCATGGTTGACATGGGTGTCTATACGACCGGCGGGAGCCCCCGAGTAAGGGGAGACCCCTCAATCTAAGATCTGATGTGCTAAGGAATTTATATGAATATTTAATCGATGCTTTTTCCTCTTCTGGCTTATCCTGCAGCGTTAGAGCAGCAGAATGGCTTCTTCTGAGTTCTCACTAAACCTGCTTTCCGACACGGGCCTCTGTCGGTTAGATCTCTGTGCCGTTTTGGGCCCAGCGTTAGATGAGGAGCACTCGGAGAAACCACGCCGTGCGAGACCCACTTTAAGACGGTGTCAGCACCGGTGTCCAGTGGCAACAACACTTTCTCGATGTAGCGCGTCAACATTATCATCTGGACCATTTCTTTTTCATTTGGGCCATGGTCTGACCTTCTGAGGCTGTGGCATTAACTGCGTCTGCAACATGTTGTCACTCTACGGCTGTTTTGACATCAGTAATGCCCACACTGGGCGTTTTTTTTTCCTCTTTTCACCCACTCTAACAAGAACTACAATTTCACATTGAGTGAAACTCCTTTGTTGTGTTTTCCTCTCTACTAATGACGTCCGTATGAATGAATCATCATCATTTGGGGCGTTTAATGACTATTTAAGGTCAACTATGGGCATGACAGAGTCACCAAAGCTGCACCACAATTAGAGTTGATTTGTGATTTCTAAAGGGAAACTGACATAGGACGTTTTATAAATCGGAATATTTCTGTGCGTGAGCGCGTCCTTTGTTTCGTTCGTACGTCACTTCTGACGCAAAATCGCCACCCGGTTTTATACATGAGACCCCAGGTCGTTAAGGGCTTATCTGGCTCAAAGGAACAGTTTGGTGTATAGTCAGGATGTGAGCGTCCTGTGTTACTTGCATACTGCGTGTCAGGTTTGTGTATTGTGTAATAGCAACCTCGGCCACATGGATTTGTTGTCTTGATTTTATTTGCATCTAATCAAAACATCCATAACATCTTTTATTTAATAGCATATGTTATTTGATGCTCATCTAACCCTAAATTGCACAGTACATCACATGTATATACATACAGTACAGAAGATTAATCACAAATCTAGTAGGGTTTCTTTTACGTTACATGGGAAGGTAATTACACCAAGAAAGTAACACATTGGTATGGTCTGGCTATGTCCTGTGACTCTCTTGAATGGAGGACAGGGAAAGAGGACAAGATTGCAGCCATTAAATGTCCTTTTACAATGTTTGAGGGTTTAGTGTTTAAAATAGCCTAAGGAGAGTGGGGGCTATTGATGTGTCTTTGAGCTTGAGGGAATTTCTCACCAGTTTACTGCAAGATCCAAAAACCCGCATCCTGTCCCATGAATAATAAAGCTGGACACCACACACACACACACACAACCACACACACACACAACACAACACACACACACACCACACACACCACACACACACACACACACACAAACACACACACACACACACACACAACACACACACACACACACACACACGCGCCCCTGCCTGGCAGCCTCTTTGTAGCTGGTTGTGATTGTATCAGATGTGGAGTGATACAGGTAGGAGAATGGGGTGTTGGTAGGGGCATGTGTGAATTTGTAATGTGCTTATGCTGGAACCGCAAAGACAGGAGATGGGGCACCAGAGGTGTTCTACTGCCACACACTCCTTCAAACACACACACTTGCACGCTGTAGGGAGTGGAAATTTAGCTCCCTGAACTCCTTTCATCCTACTAAGGTGGAAGTGGTGCAGGGTTTCCTGGAGTCACAGCAAGATTCAGCACTCTCCATATCCTCTGCAAGAACTGCCCGCGACAGGTGTGGTGTGTGTGTGTGTGTGTGTGTGTGTGTGTGTGTGTGTGTGTGTGCGTGTGCGCGTGCTCACACAGTTCAAAGGCTCAGGGTGCATAATGTTGGGCTATATGTATAACACATCACAGTTTGACTGATTGCATATAGCACCTTCATTATCTGCAGAAGCATGGGTGGAGGGCAGGGAACTGGCAGGGGTTTTTAAGATTTACTTTGCTGTACTCTACTGATAAATCAAGATTTGACTTATTCTGTATGTTATTGGTCCTCTGAAGTACATGCCTACGATTTCAAGGCGTTTTAGGATCACATTGTTGAGCCTCCATGTGTGGTGGCGGCCGAGGTCCCAGAAGGTCACCAGAAGCTAAGGAACAAGCGGCAAATGGTGTCACCTCCCTTCACGCCAGGTTAGAGGTTAAAAGGGGAGCCACACTGGACTGTTGGACTGGGCTAAGACAACATCCCTACGGCACACTGCACTGCAACATAAAAGCCACGGTCATTTGTCACACTCTTTTTTTTTCTACACTCTTGTATAAAAAGTGCTGATTAGCTTTTCTCACCGGCACTGGATTTTTTTTTCCCACAGTTCCTTTGTTTTCTAAGGAGATGACTGACTAACATTTACTGATTGTAAAACACTGGCTTGTATTTATCTGATCATCATGTATTATTTGAAATAGATAAGTAAAACTGGAAGGGCACAGACAGCATGGCATGCTCTATCCTACATGGTTAACCCAGTGGGATTCTTTCTGATCATTACAACAACACATGAATGCAACATGAACATGAACGCCCTATCTCGCATTGTTAACAGAAGTGAAAAATAATGTGTGTATCCGCCCTGGGATTTGAATCAGCTACAAGGTGTAATATGTTCTTTCTTGGCCCATGCTACACCATTTTCAATGAAAACCGGGCCAGAAGGTTTTCGGTAATCCTGCTGACGGACAAACAAACAAACGCACAAACCGAATCGAAAACATGACCTCCTTTGCTGAGGTAAAAATGTAAGTCCAGGAGCTCCGTTAATTCACACACTAACATGCTTCCCTTGGGATTAGATTACACAAGGCTGATAAACTGACACGTATGATGGAATGAACAAGTAAAAGCAGATTTAACCCTTTTGTTGTCTTCCCATAAATTAAGAAAAAAAAAAGTTTTGGGGACTTTTTTTCAACATTATTATCATTTTTCCCCCCACATTTGTCACTTTTTCAACGTTTTTGGTGTTTTTTCCAAAGTTTTTTGATATTTTTATTGTTGACTTTTTCAGCGCTTATTTTAAAGGCCCATTTATGTGTGTAAAATGAAAATGTAACTGACCCGAGGACAACATGAGGGATAATGAGCCATTGCTATAAGGGCTACAGCTATTGATTATTTTAGTAGACGAGTATTCTACTGATTAATTGATTAATCAAGTAATGGGATAAGAAATACTTACTTGTAATACAAGTAAATTTACAAAAGAGAGTATTCCTTTGTTAAAAAAACTAAATGTTCTTGCCAAATTGCATACAATTACTGGGAGAGATGCTAATATTTTTAAGCATTGGCCGCATGGGCCACCAAGCCCCTATATTCGGTTTGCAAAAGTACATTTTTGGTGGCCCAAATGTAAATCTTCTTCGCCCCCTCTGGCTATTTACACTGGATATGCAAAAGAGCAGTTCGCTAAGTCCAGGTAAATGTGACTGTACAAAGCTATTCAACTCCACTGTTCAGGGGGACCCATTTTCAGAAGGCTTATACATATAAGCTTATAGTAAGCATAAAGGATGCAGACATCATTGGCATGGTCCGATGACATCATTCACGTGCGTATTAAGTAGCCATGGGATAAACCGCTCCAGGGGGGAGAGGCTACTTTTTACAAGTTTACAAGACTGTCAAAATTTCAAGATGAAAAGAATCAGTTAGACAACAAAATGACAGCTTTTGTTTTAGCTTGTTTGTGAAACATCGCTATTTGCAGAGTAGCATGCTGTAGTTGTGTAAAACAGTGCGATGGACGATAGCAGCAGACGTTAGTTACCATGTGTTGGGGTTGTTCCGTGGTACGGATGAGTCGACTGGATGTTTTCAACTGAGATGATGTAGCATTGACTAGTGATGGCCAAATGAAGCTTCGGGAACCAGTGTCTTTATTTTTCTGAGCCCACTAGATGGCGTTCTTGGTTTTAAGAGAAAGGCCTATGGCATTGCAATTCAGTGTATTCTCAACCCTTTTTTGAACAGACAGCGCCATCTAGTGGGCTCTGAAAATAAAGCCACTGGTTCACAAAGCTTCATTTGGCCTCACTAGCACTGACGCCCTGCTATTGTGGTAAGCTAGTTTGAATTTACAATAGACACCCTGTACAGAATTTTTTGTTCTTTTGCAGCTTAAATTGATCCCAAACCTTCTGTCGTTTTCTCTTGCCTGTCTCTTATCTATTTTCACTATCGTCCTGCATTTTGAATCTGCACCGTCGGTCTTATGTCCAGCATCAGCCCATTGTGCGCTAGTACCGTCTGAGTCTTACAGCTTTAGTTACATTGATTAAACGAAGCTTCGAGGCAAAGAATTTTGCATTGAGGATTTTTTAGTGAACAAATGACTTGAGTTACTCGAGGAATGGTTTCAGCCCTAATTGCTATTTCACTTGTAAACTAATTGATTGAAGTTCAAGTATGTTTCCTGAGCTCTAGTCCGACATTGAGCTAAAACAACAGCTCCTCAAAGCCTCAAAAGGTCTATAACCGTCATCCTATGGTTCAAATTCCTTCTTTACCTTAATTTTCCTTGTTGGAGCAATAAACATTCAGAAAGAAAGCCTGTGACCCACCACTTCCATTGTCTCCTTTGGCTCTCTTTTATCCCTTAAATGCGCTCCGTCTGTTAAGTTTGTCCAGCAGACTTTGTGACTGTGGTGATTTTGTGTGTGCAGTGGACCGTGACACACCCATAGCCACATACTGTACCATACACACTTAACATATGGGTGTGCCTCTAAAGCTGTGGGCGCGCCACACAGCTGATCTCCTGACTGTTCGAAGTTTAACATTTCTTTCTTTTGGTTACTGGAGATCATTTGCTTATGATGTGGCACAGACGAGGTCACACATTAAACAAATCTTCGCAATGATTCTGTCAGTGTATTTCAGTACTCACTCTCCATGATGCTGCTGATGCTACAATCTACAAGAGAATGTGTACTCACAATACATACATTCTAAAACTGGGACTCTATTTATATTAGTCTGTCAATTTTCTTCAATAGCATCAGAACTACTCTTACAGAGATGCTACAAATGAGTTCATTTCTTCGCATTAAAACAGGCTCAATTGAAAGAAGTCCTGAAATCGCTGTTTAGGCCTCCCTGTCTATTGTCATAGCTCACCACGTTTGACTAACCTTTCATTTAAAAAAACTAAATAATAATAATTTCTTGAAATGTACCATACCTGCTGTCTAGACAGATGGATTGCATTGCTTAACCCACATGTTGTCCTCGGGTCAAATTTACCCGTTTTCCTATATCAGTGTTCTTTTTAATTCC
>NC_045750.1:23901572-23901676 GCF_008692095.1 Etheostoma spectabile
TTGATTCCACACAACGCTCTTTGGCAAGTACAAATCTCTACTTTCATTAATTCTGGGGTGTCATATTCAATTTGAAGTGGTTTCGAAATAGTATTGAGTAAAAG
>NC_045750.1:23901686-23907681 GCF_008692095.1 Etheostoma spectabile
CCAGTCTGTGATTATCCATCAACATCCACTCCATTAATTTTTGTCTAAATAATTTCAAATTTCTGCTTTTCTAACTCAAACATTAGGTATAATTTCCTATAAATGAGGTTTACTGACCATAAATTCCTAAAATAACTGTAAAACTAAAGTTAATAAGTTAGTATTACGTAGTGCTGAAAACGTCAAAAAAAGTGACAAACATTGAAAAAAGCATCAACAAAAATGTGGATTTTCAATTTCGACAAGAAGACAACACAAGGGTTAAAAACACTGAGTAAGGTTAATGTATGTGCGCGTGCTTCATTCTTAGTCATTTGTGTAATTTCAAATGTGAATGAGAGTTTAAACAGGTATCGTGAGTTTTAGCTTTGTACTGATGCCACCAACTGCTGGAGTGGTGCACACTATGGTCACATGGGATACTGACAGGCACACACACACACACACACACACACACACACACACACACACAAACAAGATCAGAGGATTTCCTGCTGCTCAGTGTGGTTGTGGCCATGAGAGTACCTCCTGGCACAGAGCCTTAGCTGGACAGCACAGCAGGGAAGAGGACAATGTTTACACTTGCACTACCACACACACACACACACACACGTACACACACACACGCACACACACAAGCTGGCTCCTGTCCCCCTCTGCTTCTCCATCTAAAATATCAAAGCATCTCTGGGTGTCTATGGATCTCAGAAAATCCACCCACACTTCCTCAGCCGACACACTCTTTATCTCTTTCACACATACACGTGCACACGCCATGCTCGGTGATGAAGGACGGTACCTCTCCTCTCTCCGGTCCCCAGCTGATGTACACACACCATTCCTAACATAAGACCTGGAATAACACCACAAACACATAAACACACACACAGTGGCCAGAATCACTGCACCGCTGCTGGGCCAAGATAACCAGAGCTCCTACCACTGAACTGTTGTGTTAGACGTGACTGTGGTATCATTATGATAAGAAATGAAAAAGATACCTGCGCGCCGCTGTGTATCATACTATTTTTTCCATGTGTATGTCATCAGGCTATTACCAAATAAAAAATCCCATCACGTTGTAGCTATGGGTTTGTATACTGTCACACACATTCTATTTCAATTGTTTTTACGAGCTTACATTGACCTTATTTCCACTTGTTCCTGGACATGACTGCTCTCTTTGCCAACAAAGCTTCAGAGGGCAAGACTGAGCTGGAGGACACAGATGGCCTGAACCAGACCAGCAAAGGCGGGAGACAGAGAAAAAGAAAGAGAAAGTTTGTGTTTTCAAAAGTAGGTAGTGAAGGAATAGTAACTTTGAAAATATGTAGAAAAATGACATCTGTATCTCAATGTTTGCGCTCTTATTGTAATGACGCCAACCTCTGATAATAAAGTCTATCTCTGTTCACTTCCTGGACATGAGGAGGAGGAGGAGGAGGAGCAGGATCTGGAGTAATGAAAAGATAAAAGAAAAACAGTAGAGCCATTCATAAAGCATGTTCCTTAGGGAATGTGGTGCTTTGTAAAGAGAGGAGCACTGTCTGCATGCGTGAAAGAGAAGGAGCGAAAGGAGCTTCAGTATCACCCAAAAACCATAGAACAGGTAGTGGGATCAAATCTGTTGAAAAAGCCTGTTTGATATATGTAGATACATATACAGTGTACAGCGTGCTATGCGTGTGGTCCCGTCTTCTCATCCTGTTTAGAAAGGAGAGAGAGACCCCTGTTTCCTTTGGCTCTGAACCTTCTGTTGTGACTACATTACAGCCCCTCCATCACCACCCCCAACTCCATATGTCTCCCATACTAAACCCTCTCGACAGGCCCGACACCATCTGAACAGGGTTCAAACCGTAGGCTTTCAACAGTTGCCTGCTTAGCGTTTAATTAAATTCATTAAGGTTTGGGGGGAAAAACTGTCAAATATAGTGTTGCTTTGCTTTCATTTCATCAATCGCAAAAATCAGGTAACTATGCAGAAAGTCCCCTGCAGCGCTAGGGAGTTTTTCTACACCGACAATCTAACTAAAGTCAGATCTACAGGACATATTAGCCCTTTTTTGGAATGAAAAAAAGAAAAATAGCCAAGTCGTGAATAGCTAGCTTTTAGCAAATGACGCCAGGCACTATGACTTTCTTGAGTCTTGTCGTTACAGTGAAGCTACGTCAACGAGTGCTATAGCTATAGACTGTCTGAGCAGAGGTACTGGGTGGGGGCGGCCTCTAGCTCACCCAGTAAGAGCATTCGCCCCATGCTGGCTGCAGCGCCCCGGGTTCAAATCCGACTAGCGTCCCTCTACTGCGTATCCTCCCCCATCTCCCTCCCCCTTTCATGTCTATCTGCTGTCACTAAAAAAATAAAGGGAAACGCCCCAAAAAATAATCTTAAAAAAAAAAAAGTACTGGGTGGATAGATAGATTTTTGTTCTCTAGAATTAGTTACAGCATGAACCTTCCCCTAAAAGTGGACACTGTTTGTAGATCATTAAAGCAATAAACAACATGTTAATAGGTCATTATAAAAAGGCGTAAAAAGCTGTTTCTCATTGCTTGCAGTCTTTATACCAAGCTAAGCTAATCAACTCTAGCGCCGTACTTCACATACAAATGGCATTGATCTTCTCACCTACATCTTAGAAAAGAAAGTGAATATGTTCATTTCCCAAAAGGTTGGAACTTTTCTCTTAAATAAAAAAGGGGCTTTCAAAAATGCACAATAACATTTGTCGTACGTGATCATGTCAAACTATGTATGTAGATATACATACAGGCAGTAAGAGAAAGAGAGGAAACCTGGCGTGAAATTCTTTGTTTACCCAAAATATACACAGCCCAATTCCCTCCATCCATGCTAAGCTCTGACAAATCTGCCAACCGCTTCTCAAATGAATCCCCCCCATTAGCAGCATAAATACACAGGCTCACACACGCGCACAAACAGCCCATTACCAGCACAAACATGCCGGCGCCTCACACATGTTCAACAGGAGTGTGCAACAGGCTCTTCAAATATTCCTGCACACCCAAGTAGACATGTCTCCACATCCAGGTACTGCAAAGTGGTCTGTGTGTCACAAACTGCCCCATACAGCGGGTGCTCCTGACCTGTGCCGTCAACTGTCAGCACCTGTCACGCTGCGTGTCCGGAAGCATGAGCAGATTTAGCCCCGTAACGTCACACCTGATGAGACACGGCACCCTGCATGGGGCCCAGTCTAATTCCTTCCATGCGCGCTTGTTAACATGTAGGATTTTCTTTGCAGCCGCCATAAAGCAGAGTGCGCAGGTAACACAATCTCATGAAACTCCGCTCTGTCTGGCAGCTGCTAGAGGGATTTACCTCTTAATGCAGTAATGTAAACCCCAAAAGTTAAAATTGCCGTAAAAAGGACAATTTCATCGGTCTTCCTTCCTCATCCTGTGCGGTGCCCAGGGGACGCCTAGCCAGGAGTGGAGGGTGAGAGATTGGGGGAAGCGGAGACTAAACGGAACACTTAATATGCACTCCACAGCATAAACCAATCATCAGATGATTTTCAGGTAGACAGCAGTGTTTGGATACATACATTTATGGGCCGTGTCCTAGAAACGGATAAAGGCGGAGTTAAGGAAAAACCCAGGAGGCAGCCAAGACCCAAACACAGGACATATCACACGTAAAACAGGAAGGGGCAAAAACAATCCAGCGTCGGTTCCAGTGAAGACCGTCTCCGCGTCATTAAACGACGCCACTGATGCTCCCTCAGCACATTTCCCACAACCTGCATGCGTCTCTCAGCCATATATAGCTTAGCTCAATTACACTGACATGAAATGCTTCACTCAATCAAACACAACAGAAAGCACATCCGGAATATCTGTTTTCTACACTCTGCTTGTTAAAGGGATACAAGCAACAAGGGCCGTGGCTCAAACTCTGTGTAAATGTATTAACAGTTGGCCAGAATGGCTTTCACACATCATCAGGAGTGGGAGTTATTTCGGAGGCCTGTAGAAATAGAGGTAACTCGTGCAACTGCTTTACTCTTTGCAGCATTTGGTCTTGTTTGTGTAAATGTTTATGGTCGTTAAGAATGAAATATGAAGCTTGCTGAGGAGCCATTTTGCTGCAGGCTAGATTGTTCCTGAAAGCAGATCCGCTTTTGGAGAACATGTAGTCCTCTAAGTGAAATGACATTACTAAACATTGCTTTTATAGTCTGGAGACTTTCCATGCTTACCATGGTTTACCAAAAGCTTCCAATCACCTCTATTTAAGTATGCTCGCTCATAAAAAGTGGATCAAGAAGCTATTTTCATTGTTTATTTGTGTGTTCCAGAGATGCAGACTGTGGCTCTTGTTTGCCCGGAAATGAATCCAAATAGACAATCTATAGTTCTGCCTTCTTTCCTCCTTCTTCTTCTCCATCCTCCTTCTCCTCTCCGGAATTCTACTCTCTCTCTCTCTCTCTCTCTCTCGCTATTCTAATAAATCTGAAGGGGCCTTTTCCACTTTTACAGGAACAGCATCTCATTAAATGGTTGATTTCAGATGGCAGAGTGTGAATGTTTTGAGTTAACTTTATTGATCTGTGAGTGGGTCTGCGGGCCAGAGAGAAACTGACGTCCCCTCCGGCACATGGGCGGTAGATTTACACCTCCGCCATTTAAAGACACCTCTAAACCCAGATGGCCACTGGCCCGCTCTCTCCTGTGCTGCTTTAGCAGAGATACTGCACTACAGTGGTCTTGTCTGGACACATATTCACAAAAACAGAGCAAAAGTGCCTTGGAACGGGAGATTTTATCCACCTACCTGCATGAACACACCTCTCTCCTCCAAGGACTGATGCGTAACGGCCTGCAGGTCCATGCCTGGTTTACTTCAGCCTCCTTGGAGCTCCAACTCTGGCTGTCTGTAACACATGAAACGATTGTGTGGAGGTTATACAGAACAAATTCAAATAAACAAATGATTCCATTTTTAAATGATTATTTGAGGGCCTTTTCTGTTTTATTAGATACTATATATTAAGATTGACAGAGGCCAGGGTAGCTGGAAGACAGGGCATGTTGAGCGTCCAAGGGCCAAATTTTAGCTCATAAACACAAAATTAATGACATACAATTTAGCTCACCGGACAAAAATGAAGCCAAATGATTTCATTCTTCTATTACATGTTTTTGAAATAAACCAGTGCCTTTGGAGTGCTTTGAGCGTGAACTAAGGATGAGAAGTCAGGGCCTGAAAGACGTCACAGCCCTGCTTAATTAAGGAGTCTTCGGTGTTTCAGATCCTGTAACTCGCCGTATCAGCCAGGGAGAGCTTGGTCTGTCTCCTGCGTATGACATCACTCCCTGAGCAT
Organism: Etheostoma spectabile; assembly: GCF_008692095.1. Lineage (NCBI taxonomy): Eukaryota > Metazoa > Chordata > Actinopteri > Perciformes > Percidae > Etheostoma > Etheostoma spectabile. Next base: position 23,907,038 of record NC_045750.1, read on the forward strand.
GAGCCAATTCCCATAAACCTCCACGGTCCCCAGGGTTTCCAACCCATGAGATCAGGGAATAGCCAGCGTGATTATGAAGAAGCAACGCTAGCTTTTTTTATCAAGAGTGAGTTCATTTTATCTTGTCTTTCCATTTTTGCACAACCAACCAACAGGTCCCTTCGAGAGCCAAATGGCAAGACATCATTCTTTGATGGACCTGTGTTATGTTCATGTATTCATTCAAACCTCATTTCTGTGTATGCTGTTCATCTGTTTAGATTCTCTCTTTCTTCTTTCTCTGTGTTTGTGTCTCTCTCTCCTCCCTCAGGGCGGAAAGCTGTGAGGCTGTAAGGTCTCTCGCTTCCCACAACTGCTCTCAATCGCCCTAGTGACTGCTTGGCTGTCAATCACTTTAACATCAGACCCACACTGAGCAGATCAAGTCTGCTGGCACACACACACACACACACAGACACACACACACGGACACAGACACACAAATAAAGGGTTTGCAGGGGGAGTGGAGAGATGAAGGGGGGTCCTGTCAGCACCTGCTGGGCCTCACCAGAGAATCTGCGAAGACAGAGATACACCCACACACATATACACACACCGCAGGGCACTAGCTGTAAAGGTACCACTTTAATTTTGGTCGTATTTAC
>NC_045750.1:23907691-23913825 GCF_008692095.1 Etheostoma spectabile
CCCCCCCAAGTTTCCTCCAACCATGCTGTCCCACAGTGTCAGTGTGAGCCACTCTGCCCTTTAACCGGGAAAGCAATGGGCAGCTAAGAACCACAATGCATACCACACATGTACAGAAAAGGCAAAGAGACACACAGGAGGGACAGAGTCAAGGGAAGTCTGAGGTCATACACACACGTACAGACACACTCGCATATCAACACACACCTAAAGTCACATATTTTCTATGAGCAAAGGAATCTGACTAAAATATACAGACTCAATTCTCGAGGTCCCTTCTAATGAACGCAAAACCTCGCAATTAATTTCATCTGTTTCAGTCCAAAACCACATTCTCTCACACACACACACACACACACACACGCATACACACACAAACACACACACAGAGTCCATTAGGCTCATGTGTTGGGCCCAAACCACAGCCCAGAGTGCTCTTTCATGGCTCCATCATTACATCAATAAGTCTTCACATTAATCTCAGCACAGCAGAGCACACAGGCTATTACCAGATCAGCCCTGCACCACAGAGGCTCACTCCAAAGCAGACGTGGGCAAAATAGTAGTCAAATATATTCAGGATACTTGATAAACACACGAGGTGTACTCGGTTTGTCTCATTTTGGGAGGGATGTGTCCAGTTTTTGAGTAAACGGTGGAGGATAAATTACCTCAAGTAGTTCAAATGCATGAAACCATATCTACTCTTCATATATTTGGCCACATGTGCTCTGAAAAGCACTAAAAATGTATGTCGACTGCTAATTTAATACAGAGCCAAACATTTTTGAGGAGCTGGTTTCAATAGTGACTCAGAAGAATCTTTCAAATCTGTCCATGCCCTTTTAATGAAGCTCTTGAGAGTAGTCTGGAAAGAAAATATGGTAACTTTCAGAGATTAGCTTACTCCATCGTTTGTTATGAAATCGGCCGTCGGTCTGCAGTTAAGAGCCCCTGTGAGAAAAAGGCTGCTCGCTTAATAATCTCAAGGATGAGCTAAGGCAACTAAGCTGAGACTGCCACCACAAGCACAGCATCAATCACACTCAAGACACACTACTTTTTTGTTCAGTCCAACGAATATCGAGCTCAGACAGAGAGAGAAAGGGGAAGAAAGGGAAAACGAGGAAGAAAGAAATTGAGTGGAAGTGAGAGGAGGGGTGTTTAGCCCTCGTCTGTCTGGACAGGAAATGGGGTTCTTTAACCCTTGACCCAGGTCCACTCTGCGGCTGTGAGTGGGTATGTGTGTTTATCCTCTTGCAAACGTCTTAGAACAGGTTCTTTCAGACACTGGTTTGATGGACAGATGGTCCTCGTTGTCATGGCAGCCCATGCAGGTGCGTACGTGCGGGGTTTCCTGCCCTAAGGTGCACAAGGGCGGCGGGGTGGGGGTGTTTATTATCCACGGTGCCAACGGGCAGCAGAGAACCGCTGCTCCCAAGAGGTAAGAGGAATGATGGAGGAGAAGGAAACGAGGGGGAGAAGGAGGGAAGGTGTGATGAATGGAGAGCGGGAAGGGGAGAGAGAGAGAGAGAGAGAGAGAGAGAGAGAGAGAGAGAGAGAGAGAGGCAAGCTGTAAAACTTTTGGATGAGCGTCCACTTTTATCCCCCTGGATCTGTTCTTGATTGAAAAAAAGCTGTGAAGTAAGTTGTTCACTCGTCTCTCATTCTCTGCCATAATAGGAGAATAAAAGAATATTGCCTCAGAAACGTCCGCTGTTCCTGGAACGGCAGCCTCGGCTCTGATGACCTCACATATTGTTCCGTTGTATTCTTTTATTCTCCGTTCAACATTTCGGACCGCGAATGCGAGGCGAGAGGAGAAAAGGGGGGGGGGGGGGGGGGGGGGGGGGGGGGGGGGGGGGGGGGGGTGCAGCGTGGAGGGAGGGAGTCGAGCACTGGGGCCAAGGGTCACTTCTGGAGATTCTCCCCTGAAGGCAAGTCCGCTGCAAACGGGGGTAATAATAAACGTTTGGCGTTTTGAGTTTCTGAACCCCATCACCCCCGCCCTCCGTCCTGAGTCCGCAGGCTACGGGCTCCTGTATCAAACACGCACGGACGCCCATCAAATGCTGTCCCAAAAACCAGGAATTCCACCTTAAAAAACGTCAAAACACGCCACTTAAACTGTCTATAATTTAAAATGAAGACAATAATGAATGCTTGTTGTAGTCCCTGTGTTTCTGTTTAGCAGTGTGGTTTAAACTAAGAAGGATTTATTTGGTTAACTATGTTCTAACTTCTTAGGCCCCCTTAGCTCTGGTACAGCCAGCCTTAATAAATCCAAACCACTTATTAAATGTCTTAACTAAATGGCTAAATTCCGATGGATCTAGTCCGCTTTATTTGAGCAGCTTTAACCCTCGTGTTGTCTTCCCGTCGACTATGCAACTATGCACTATGAGATAACTGTTGTTATGAAATTGAATTGAAAATTGAATTTTAGTTTTTTGGGGGTCAAAATGTACAACTTTTTTTTTTTCGACACTTTTCCCGAGGTTTTTTGTCACTTTTTACGACATTTTTGTTGTTTATTGGCAATTTTTTCAACAATTTTCAATTTTTCTTTTTGCTTAAATGCTACGAAATTAAATTAAAACACCCACATTTTGTCAAATTAGTATTTATTTAACTTGTGAAGAGCATATGGAACTATACACGTTGTTTTTCTTTGACAATTAGATTTGAAAGAAACCCAAATTTCTCATGTAGAAACTTTGTAAAAACGGGTCAAATTTGACCGGAAGACAACAGTTACATAACTAAGGATCTACTAAAGACAAAATTGATGCCAATGCATTTTAGAGCAGATTTAATTTGCAATGGGCAGCACCCAAAATCAGCTTGAAAAAAGTAGTTTTTAATGTCATACACCCACAACTAGAAATTAAATGAAATGTCAAGTAAAGAAAACACATGCCAACTTTACTGAAAGCTAATTACAGGAAAAACCCAACTTAACAATTGTAAAAACAAAAACAAAACAAGAAACACACGCAGATGTGTCCCGACGCACATTCCCGGTTTGGCGTAGTGGAAATATGTCTATAGCCCCTCGTCTAATCCCAGGCCGCGCTGTCCGGGTTGTTTGTTTTTGTGTTTACTCAGGAATGTCAGACATCCGAGGACACAGCGGAGAGGAAGGTCAAAACCGCACAGCTCCGAAGACTCAACAAACATTAAATTCCAATTTGTGGAAAGCAGTGTGTGAAGCCATTAACGATCGCTCTATTTTCTTGCCCTTTAAGGTCTGCATGTACTGTGGGACACACACCCACACCCACATACACACACACACACACACACACACACACACAGGGTGACAACATGTGACTGCACCCAAAATAATAATAATTCCTTATAAACACATTTAATGATGGAATTGGAAGACTTAAAACAATGGAGGATGACTTCATGGAGAGTTTAGCTTATTGGTTTGATCTTTTTCGATGTATTTGTCAAAGACTGCATGAATGGAAATAGAAAGAGTATTTTCTTAATGTAGTCACAGCACGTTCAATCTCTTCAACCAAAGAAATTATGAAAACAAGCTCAAGAAATCTGACTATTTGATAGGGATTTGCTGTTGAAATGCAGAGATCTTATTAAATCCCATTCAATTTCCAGTTCCTCTGTCTGAAGTAGCCTAATTTATTGTTTGGAAGAGAAGAGTGGGAAACGAGAAAAGAGTGAACAAACAGGGACAGGGCGCGAAAGGCGCTAAGTCTGTGATTGATCTTTGGCTCTGAAAAAGACACCAAGATTCCTGCAGTACCGAATATCACTGCAGCCTCCATGAGGGAAACACGTGTTGTGCGCGGTGTGTGCATTTGTGTGCGTTTCTCTGTGAGTATGTGTGTGTGTGTGTGTGTGTGTATGCTGTGCACTCATTAGTGAAAAGCCTCAGCGCAGACTAGCTCCAGTTACAGTAGTAAACGCTTCCTTTGAACTTTTAATAGAGCCCTGAAACCCAACCAGGCCTTAAAAAACACAGATCTGCAGGAAAGGGGGGAAACAAAATGGAGAAAAAGAGGTGGAAATGGTAAAAAATAAATCACACAGAATGTATGGAAATGCATGATGCAAAAAGTGAGATGAAGACCTGCATTTAATTTATTCAAGAGCCATAACACTGCTGCTGTAATGGTTTGGCCATTAATACTAATAAATATAATGACCACGACATATATGAACACACCTGTTGACCTGGATGAAAGACATATTGTAGTGGGGAGGCAGATTCTCTCTCTCACTCACTCACTCACTCACTCTCACTTGTGTGTATTAAAACATGTTGACCTTTCTGTCGGTGTGTATAAGTGGGTGGGTAATTATCTGGGTGGGTGTCTGTGTTGCTGAATCTTCTGGCATGCATTGCAATAAACAGATGTTGAGTCTTTATGAGGTCTTTACAGGTTCAGCAGTGCCCCGAGTGTTTCTGTGTGCGCCGTGTGTGTGTGTGTGTGTGTGTGTGTGCGGCTAAGCATACATAGGCCTAACATAGAAACCTCTCATCAGTGAACCATGACAGAGACCACAAATGGAAATGAGCAGGAAAGGTGCGGCATTCTTCCTATGCTGAGTTTTTATTATATCAATAATGCGGTCACAGTGTTGTGCGGTGCTCAACACTGTGACCGCAGGGGCAGGTGCGTCGGAAGAAGTCCCGCAAATAGTGTTGTGCTGTGCCACAGTTTGGGAAGAAGCTCCTCCAATCTACAGACCAAGGAAACAAGGTCCACAAACACAGGGAATTCTCCAGCAGCCATGTTAAGTGTGACATCGCCACTACCATAAATACCATAAATCTTTTTTCACGCCAATCATGTTGACTTGTCATAGCAGGAAAAGCACAGGTGTCACTAATAAATTAACAATGCCTTGGTTTAATTTAACTGTGGTGGTAACTATGCCAGTGATCCAGCCTACACAATACCACAACCATAGAGCTAGCACCCATAAACTCAATGCAGCATTGTTATTAAAGTGCCTATATGTAATTCTTTAACTTTTTCTGAAGCATTGTCATTTGTCATACAATGATCTTAAAAGGACCTGTAACAGCAACAAGGAGACCAACAGCAGGTAGACGACACTACTAAAAAAAAAAAAAGTACAAAACAGTACCTTTAAGGAACAAAAGCTTGTCCCTGGGGTGGTACCCTTAAAGGTACATTGTTGTACCTTGAATAAGAGGATCAAATTTGTACCTTACCGGTTTGTACCTTCTAAGGGACAATATTATACCTTTGAGGATCAATAATGTACCTTAAACCCAAGTACAACAAAGTACCTGTAGAAAAGGTACAATTTTGTCCAATTAAGGTACAAACATGTACGTTACACCTCAGAAAGTCCACACTGTACAATGGAAGGTGCATAAATGTATCTTAAAAGGTGTATCATTGTCCCTTCAAGATATATTTTTGTACTTTTAAGGGAAAATTTGCTAAGTTTGTACCTTAGGGAACAAAAATGGACTTGTATTGTACTTCTTTTTTTGACAGTGCAGTAACACATTCTGATGGGGCACAGATTTCTTTGTAACACCGTGTAAAGCCCGTGTTAGCGTATCTAGCCTTTGGAGCCATGTCAAAGGAAGCAGGAGATTTCTTCCTATGGGCCTAATTGTATTTTAATGTTATTTTACAAAGTTACCTGCAGTAGTTATAGCTCATACTTGGGCAGGAGCACCACAGAAATAGGAGGAAATTAAACAAAGAAAGCTGAAAGTGAAAGACAAAAGGCGAAAACGAGAGTCACACTTCATCGGGCTCAACAGATTGATCATCAACAGATGGAGACAATTACGGGATTGTAAATGGTTCAAATCCCACCCCGAAATGGCCCGCAGGTATGTAAAATGTCTATTTCGTTCATAACATAACTTTAAAAACCGTTGGTTTCATGAAATGCACTATATTAATTTAAGTTGTTACTACATTGATTGTTACAAAAAAACTCTTATTGCTTTGGCTCGTTACACAGTGACAGTGGGACCCGGTTTAGACATCCAAAGTAGGATAAGTTACCATAATGCAACACCTGAAATGCAATCTGTAACATATTCTCTTGTAAATGAAGGATTTTCTGTCTGAGCAAAACGTTCATGACAACTATGTGACCCCCCCCCC
>NC_045750.1:23913835-23930060 GCF_008692095.1 Etheostoma spectabile
TAACGCTTACTGCTGTATACAGTGGGGAATACAGCACTGTGACGAAAACACCTTTACGACAGCAGGTGTGGGAAAAACACTACTGCTTTTGTCCAAAGTGGCTGCTAGAATCAACACAAACTGAAAGTTCCATACAGCCACTTTAATGTAATTAATTACACCTGTGCGTTCCCCGGTGTGATGACATGTCAAAATATCCGCTTATACAAAAAGGTCTGTGGTCGGTGATGGGAGTGGAGAAGGGCTGTGGACAGACCGTTTATTTGACTACGAGCTGTTTACAGAGATGGACGCTGTGGCGCTGAGCAACAGCATGAGAAAATCCCTCGGATAATATACGGACATGCAGAGAACCCAGCAGTGAAGTGGCCTGCCTCGCTGGTCTCCCAGGACCTGTGGGCATCGTTCCATAGCTAATGAGAAATGTAACTAACTCTGAATGCCATATCTTATAAACTATTTCATCAAATCCGACGCAATGATCTCTAATTGTTTGTTCTGTTATTTTCCATTTGGCCTTGGGTGCCGCCATGTCATGATTTGAGGGATACATGCAATGTTATCTAAATTTAGGTGGACATCAAATCACTTACTCCTTTTTAGTTCATTTTTAAAAAGTACACCCGCCCAGTGTTATATGATGTGATTCTCTTTACAAAATACACATTTTGTCAAGTGTGACAGGAGGAAAGTGAGAATATGTGATCAAGAATTTTAGAGAATGCTTATTGACGGTGCACTTGCTTTATTTCAAAAGAAAGTTGACCAAGCAGTAAGAATGCTGCCATTTTTCCAGTAAATCCAACACACACACACACACACACACACAAAAAACACATACAACTGTGTCTCACTACTTTTGGGGACCAGTCATTGCATAATGCATCCCTAGCCCCTTTACCTTACCTACCTCAGACCTAAACGCCTAACCTTAACCCTCACCCTAACCAACCATAACCTAACTCTAACCTACTCCTAAAACCAAGTCTATTCCTCAAACAGCCCTTTAACGTTTGTGGGACCAGCATTTTGTCCCCACAAAGCTGTAGGACCCCATAAGTATACTGTATTCCCGGTTTTTGGTCCCCACAAATGTAGTTAACATATAATAATAATAATAATAATAAAACTTTGACTATATAGCGCCTTTCACAAACCCAAGGACGCTTAACAATCGGGGGGGGGGGGGGGGGGGGGGGGGGGGGTTAAGAGATGAAGTTGAGAGGCCAGGAGAGATTAAATTCCATAAGCCTCAGTGAAGAGGTATGTTTTAAGCGTGGGTTTTAAAGGTTATAATGAGGAGACAGAGCAATGTCAAGGGAAGCTTGTTCCAGAGGATGGTGCACTGACACAGAAGGCTCTGTCACCAATGTCCTGAGACCTGGAATTAGGGACAGCAAGCAGGTCCTTGTCAGAGGACCGCAGGGACCGTGACTGAGTGTATGAGTGGAGCAGATCTGTTAGGTACTGAGGTGCAGGGCCATGGAGGATTGTATGTCAGTAGGAGATTTATAATTAATCCGGGACTTAATTGGCAGCCAGTGGAGTTCTTCAGGATGGGAGTGATGTGAAGACCAAGTTTTTGGTGGTGAGACAACTAGCCGCAGAGTTCTGGACATACTGAAGTCTGTCAATAGACTTGCTAGGCCGACCCAAAAGGAGACCGTTGCAGTAGTCAAGACGGGAGGTGATGAAGGAGTGGATGAGGGTCTCAGCTACAGAAGTGGAAAGCCACTTTCGGAGTCTGGAGATGTTCTTGAGATGGTAGAAGGCAGTTTTAGTAGTGTTTTTGATGTGCTGTTGGAAGGAAAGGGTGGAGTCCATGATGACACCCAGGTGGTACTTGAGGGGATGCAGAGATAGAGCAGCCATCCACATCCAATGTGATGTCACCAACCTTTTTTTTTTAATACACACACACACACACACACACACAACAAATGCTGTCTTCAACTAGTGACCACTGAGTGACTCCTCTCCTGGAATTAACATTACATTTTACTACTTTTAGGCCAACAAAATAATAAAAACCCTACTGAACACCATTAGACCGTCATAAAGAGAAAGCAACATTTAACAGACACAAACAAATGTGAAGAATCTATTTTTTCCAGTTTCTGGTCATTATTGTCTGAGTGTGGTTTTCAGGATTTATAAAAATTCTGGCAACAGCTATGACTACAACTATGAAACTATATAGACAGCAGTTGAGAGCCATGATGCCCAGCACCTGGAAAGATTATCCAATTCAAAATCCCCTCCTGTCATCTTTTGTGCAGTAATAGTGTTGAAATGTTATGACCCCATTTATGCGCATGCTAAAATGAGGTTTCATTCGGCTAACTATTGACCATGAATCTGCAGCTCGAGTTGTCAGCTGACTATTACTTCAGAGCCCCTCCTGCTGATAAAACAATGATCACCAATAACCAATAAAACTGATTATCGGAAGAGTCTAAAGACGCACACAATGAAAATCTCCATTTATCGTGTTTTCTCATTCCATTAGCATATGTCTTTAACAGGGAAGGAGATTTGTGTAGGGAAATGAAAAAAAACGCAGCTTGACTTTTGTCCCCTTTCATAATAAAGTCCTCGACAGATGCAGCTGTGGACACACAGAGCGCACATTGCGTGTTTTATCGCCTTCTCCTATAAATAAAAAAAAAAAAAGCACAGAGTGGAAGAAATACAGTCAAAATATATGATTTATGGAAATGGGCACAGGAGGGAGTCTGGAGATTTCTTGGACAATATGAAAATAAAACTGCAATAAAACTGCACGGGCCTTGATTGTGGTCTAGAGGGACATGGAGGGCCTCCAACACAGCTAACTTTATTACTTCATCTGAGAGAGTGAGAGAGACATCAACCAATTCAGAGATTTTTACAGTCAAATCTTTTTCCCCCCCCGAGTGGCCACAGTCTCCATCTAAGGACCCCCCCGACCCTTTTCACCCAACAACCAGGGACACAGACAGTGCAGAGTAAAAAAATCTCTTCAATTTAGTTCACCCAGCTTTTTATTTACGCAACCAACCGATTTTTTTGGTTTAGATAAATCTTTACAACCTAATTTAATGGCCAGCACAGTAAGTTCTATTAAACGCAATGTTCTTATATAAACATCGGAGGAGAAGTAGTAGTAACGCTTTTAGAGTAAAATGGATTCTTGTTTATGTAAGTGGCTGGTAACCTTATGATGAGCGCCAACTGAACACATAATTTACAGTCATTTTCATTTCCCACAACATCCCAGCACCCAGCTATGTTGCTCCAAGCATTTAAAATCATTGTTATAGAGCCATCGTTGTGGTCAGAGGAGGGGGAGAAAGAGAGACAACAGAGCGGGAGGACACACATTTATGAAGTGGTTAGAGCAACAGATAGCTAGGAGATGGGTGAAAACGGTCTGCAAGGAAATATGCTCCGGACTTCCGTGGAGATTTAACAGTCAAGGGCCTCTTCTCTGCCTCCTTCTCTCCCATATGAAAATAGCCTATTGTAGGGTGCTGCATCCCTCCTGGCTGGAGCTGTGCATCACATCTAAAGTTTCACAGAGCGTACCGGGGGACCGGCTGAACCGGAGACAATAACAACAAATACGGCCTTGTATTTTTAGGTTGTGATTATAAAGCCCATTTCACAGTTTAATACTCCGGGGAAACCAAACAAACTTTGTCCAGAATTGGATCAAATCTCTGCTGTTCCCAAATCTCTTTGAAAAATGAAAGACGAGGGCAAATACCAGGCCTACAGAACAGAGAGAGACTTCAGTTTACACGGCTTCCAAACGAGATACACAAAGCACAATGCCTTCGCTAAGGAAAGTCATATTTTCTTCATTTAGGACATCAGTACTGAAAAACACTATACAATTTTAAAATAGCTTATTTTGACACAATTGGTTCCTTATGTATTGTGATTACTATTTTTGTTACTGTATTTTACTGTTATCAATATTACCTCATTACTTGGACCCCTAAAAAGTATGATCCCTAATCATTAAACCCTGCATTAAAACATTTAAGCTAACTGAGGAAATGATATTGATCAAATATTACATCTACATTTTTATGCATTTGTAAGTAACTGATAATCACAAAATGATATACTGTAAGCCACATTCAACTATTATTAGTCTTTGACTACCAGAAGGCCTTACATATTTGACAGAATTATTTTCAAAAATGGCATAAAGCGGGCAACTTAAATAATAAAAAGTTCTTAAAAAGGATCTGCAATTTGATACTAAAGACTGTACATATGTAAAAAAGTCTGTACTTATCCAATCACTTCTTATGTGCTGCCATATTTTATTATGTTATACTTTGTTGCCATCTACTGCCCAAACAGAGATACTGACAAACCCAAGTGATACACGTTGGGTACTCCCATTTTCCATTTCACTACCCTTTAACTGGCAACATTGCCACAAAATGACACAAATCTGTGGAAATGGCACAAAGGTATGTTTGCCGATGATACACCTACAAGTAAAGTCTTGATGTATAACTGTAAATAGCTAAACTTGTATAGTTCTAAATATCACACACACACACAATTGTGTCTGGGACCAAAAACAGTATAACTAATAGTCATTAAGTGTTTAAGAAATAAGCCTGTGCATTATGGAAAGTTGTCTTGTCTATGTGCAGAAAGGCATGAAGGAGGTCTTCTTTGCATTCAACTTTACTTATGCTATTAATAATACTAATTTAAAACCCTATGCAGAGGCGTACACAGCCATTTATGGAATCAACTGAACAAAAGGTAACTCTTTCCAAATACCCCCCCAAAAGACCACGTTTGAACTAAAGAAAACTTATTTATGTTGAAATGCAGTTACACATTTGGTGTCATATACTCTACGTCAAAACTGTTGCATGGAGTTGTGTCTTTTAGAGATAATCTAAAGACCTAACGGAGCATGCAGGGCGCCTGAACCATCCAACATAATTATTTCCATGCACCATAGCAGCATCCTGATGGGCCTATCTACCCTCCCTTATCCTCTAACAAGCAACGTGTTATAATTTAATTTACCATGGCTTTCCAATTAACCACTTTTTTCACCTGTCTACCATATAGGAGGTACTCAAAATATCAGGCCGTTTTTCACAAGATAATCAATGTATCCCATCCCCTAAAATGCAAAGGGTCTGTCCTGTCATCAGGTGTGTTATTTTCTGTGTTTACAAGCTCACAATATACAATCTGAGATAATATGGAGATGTCTGCTGTTTTCTAACAACAGTTACAAGTTTTGGTGGCAGTAGCTCAGTCCATAGGGAGTTGGGTTGGGAACCGGAGGGTCACTGGTTCAAGTCCCCGTATGGACCAAAAAGATGGGAGTGTGGATTGGTGGCTAGAGAGATGCCACTTCACCTCCTGGGCACTGCCAGGTGCTGTTGAGCAAGGCACCGTACCCCCCCCCCCCCCACCCGCTCAGGGCGCTGGTTCGGCTGGCAGCCCACTCACTCTGACATCTCTCCATTAGTGCATGTATAGATCCTGAGCATGTGTGTGTGTATAGTTCAGGACTGTGTGTGACTACTAACAAGTGTGGACACAGAGTGTAAATTGTAATTTCCCCATTGAGGATTAATAAACAGATTTAAATTAAAAAAAATTAAAATTACAAAGGGCCACATCACAAAGACACGCTCGGTTTAACATACAGTATGACTTTCATTTAGCAGCCTAGCTTTGCTCTATATGCCTATGTGAACTCGTTGACTCAAAACTCCATGAGATACACACATTGCCTTTAGATTTAGTAGAAATGTGTGCTGAATAGTCTCTAGAAACTTCTTTTGCTGTGGTTGTTGTTGTGAGGAATAACGTTACCTACCTGCTACACGTGCTGGTCAGTCTTTTCTCACCAGCCAACGACCAATTTTAGCTAGCAGTTAGGAAAGAAGGTTAAAAACAAACGTGTTTAAATATGAACCTATAAGTCAATAATTTATTTAAAAGTCTGAATTTACCTCAAGTGTCGTGTTCGGTGTCGAAGAGCTTGTTTCAACAATGGCGGAATATGTTATTTAGAAACGCAATTGCTGACTTGGGCTACTTCGTTTGATATATTAGGCTGCATCATCCACGAACTAAAAAATGCATTAAAAAATCCAAAATGTAACAAAAATATATATAAGTAAAAGAACCATGCTAAAAAAAAAAAGGAGCCTACAAGTCCCAATGTGCATTTCGCCAATAAACATAGCAGCAGGAAGTTGGTTTGTTGTCTGCTGCCGTCATGAATCATGATGGACAGAGTCGAGTCTTCGCTGCGATACTACCGGCTGCTGGTCGGGAATTCGCCGGTAATGAAAGAGAGAATGGACTCGAAGTGCGAGCGGTTAATCGTCAAAGTCCCGGTAACCGGGTGCGGGAGGTCCAGGTCACGGGGGCAGCGGAGGTCCGTTTCCCGGCGGACCGAGTGTCGGTGCGGGTCAGTGTGGGCAGCAGCAAAGAGTCCGTCAACGATGTGACCAACAGCGTTTCACGGCGACTTGATTACATTTTACAAGCTGTCAGGTGAACACGCACAAGGTTCAACAATAGAACTACAACTAAGTAACAGCAGTTTCCTGTTAAAGCAGTTAACTTAAAGCTAGCTTAGCTAGCTAGCTTACGGTGTATAACAGCCACTGTTAAAGTTGTTTAGGTTCTATCTATTAACCCTTGTGTTGTCCTCCCAGGTCCAAAACTGACTGAAATGTGATATTTTCATCCCTTTGTCAGACTTTTTTTTTTTTTTTAGTTTTTACTAACACCACCTTACCACCACTAGTTTTACACTACTTTTTGGGCTTCAATTAAATTAAATTTTATTTATATAGCGCTAAATCACAACGACAGTTATCTCATTGAGCTCTTCATAAAAAGGTCACTATGACAAAAAAAATTCATGGTTAATAACCCTAATTTATATAGAATTATACTTAATTTTTGAGTTAAAAACGCAGAAATTATGAATTGTTTAAACTAATAGTTATAACTATTAGTCTTAATTAGTAGTCTTATAATAATCTTATAAAATCAGAGGAATGAAAGTGATCAGTTGTATTTACAAAGAGCGCTGTATGGAATCCAATCCATTTTTTTCTGGGAATTTGGTTAAAAAGAAACCCATATTTCAGATATAGATATTTTTTTAAAGGGTCAGATTTGACCCGAGAACAACAGGAGGGATTACATTGTACTATGCATGTTGTCAGGAGGATAGCATACATATTCCAGTGGTAAATAATTACATTTCTAGTTTTGTATTGTTGCATTTTGTGTTGCTTCAGAGGTTGAATACATTTCTGGCTTGGTATGTGCCCTTTTCATTCATCACGACCCCCAAGGTGGATACAAACTAAAAACTATGTGTTTTCCTCTAAAATGTGTTGGAATAAAAGTTCCATTGCAGTGAATGTAATCATTTTCCATTTCAGACAACATGGTGTCAGTGACAAAGCCACCTCCGTGAGAAGGTCTCTCCACCGAGAGGCAGAGCAGTACCATCTGGAAGCAGAGGTGGACTATTTGGTTATTAACCTTATACTGACCCTACAGCATATATAGGTGTGTTGAGTTGTACATGACATTGTAACAAAATGTTTCCACAGGTCGTGGTCACTTTCTCAGATTTTGAGAAGATGGAGCAAGTGTGTAGTGTCCTGCTGGAAAAGCTGGACCAGAGTGTTTGTGTGGGGACACCAGAGTTCTACCACAGTCCTGAAAGCCTGAGTCTAATGAGGTATAACACACACACACACGTCTCACCAGCACTGGAATATCTCCTTATTTTGATTGATCTAATTCAGTGTAACTTGTGTGTGTTTGTCTATGCTTGTAGGCGGCGTGCGTGTGTGTCAGCAGTTGAAAATGCTCAGCAGAAGGCCTACGAAGTCAGTGAGCTCCTGGGGCAAACTCTGGGTCCCCCCCTTCTGGTCAGAGAGGAGGAGACAAAAGAGTGGAGGAATGAGGAGGAGGAGGGAGGCAGATACCAAGGTGCTGCACCCCTTCTTCACCTTTGCCATACACCCACAATCACTGCCTCCTCGCGGGTGTCCGTCTCCTTCAGCCTCAGAGACAAAAGCAGGAAAAAACCCTAAAAGGGACCTCTGTCTTCCCCCCCCCCCCCCCCCCCCCCCCCCCCAACTCATGAAAACCAAAGACTGGTGTCACAGTTTAACCCTCCTGTTGTCCTCGGGTCACTATGACAAAAGAATGTTGAAAAACATGACAAATGTTTAAAAAAAAAAATCGAAAATAGTGACAAATTTTAAAAAGTGACACAAAAATTGGAATAAAATTGACAAAAATGTCAAAGTGCAGAATTTTTTTTTGAAACTTCAACCCAGAAAAACAAAGTTGCATGGTCGACGGGAAGACAACACAGGGTTAAAGTACTTTATTGCTTAATCGGGATGGCTGAATAAAAGTGCAGTTTTTCAAGATTTTTTTCTACCTCAGCCAACAGTCTTGTAAACAGAAAAAAAACTACATACATTTAAAAGCAATGGTGTAATTTCAAGTATTTACTGTTTTTTAACTTAAAATCAAGAAAATGTTAAATCAGATGTTTGTAGCTCTATTTTTGGCACATCAAATTAAAAGAGTTTATACTTCAAAGTGATAAAGGTGTATACTGTAACAACATTTCATAAGTGAGTCCCAGGGTTATTCCAAATCTCACGTCGACATCCAGCAAGGAGGGATTTGATATTTATCTTCAATCTGCTCAAAATCTGAGCTTCCAGTCATTTCAACAAAGATTGATAGATTCCAGTAGATTTCTTGGACGAATAAAGAACTAGAGAATTGTCTCTTATTAGACACCTTTAGAAAGTCAGAAAACACACATAGAAGGAAAAGCCACGTTTCCTCTGGTGTATTTAACATTGCATATCTCATGTCACCTGTGTGATCTCCACACACACCACACACACACCCCACACACACACACACACAACACACACACACACACCACACACAACACCACACACACACACACACACACACACACACACACACACACACACACACACACAAACACACACACACACACACACACACACACACAACACACCTCTGACATCAGGCGCCTCATTCCATCCTCAGGGAAGAGCTCTCTAAGCCAGGGCTGCATGACGAACCGCTCCCCGTCAAAATGGTGAAGTAATTCTCCAAGGTGGGAATGTCCGGCTACAAACATCCAACAGTGAGTCCAAGATGTACTGAATGGGAGTGACTGGGTGTGTTTGTGCTGTGATGTTCAGTACATACCCTCATCCCAGTGACGCGCTCCAGTTGTGTCTGAGGCAAGTATCCAACGAACACGAGGAGGCTCCAGGCCCGTTGAATAGTACTTTATAATGAGGCGTCTTCTCTCTTTGGGACCCTACACACACCACACACACACCACACACACACACACCACACACACACACACACACACACACACACACCCAACCACACCCACACACCACACCACACCACACACACACACACACACACACACACAACACACACACACACACACACACACACACACCACACACCCACACAACACACACACACACACACACCACACACCCCACACACACACCACACAATTAAAGAGGAATAAAAAAACATCTTTTGGAAATTGATCTTAATGCCTTAATTAAAAAGATTTAAGAACATCCAACCTTTTAACGACACCAATTTTCTTTGTGAATGAATAATGTATTGGGTCATAAATAAATGTTCTTCCTTCCTAAATACAGGGGGCATAAGTATACACCCCCCTATGTTAAATTCCCATAGGCAGGGAGATTTTTATTTTTTAAGGCCAGTCATTTCATGGATCTTGATTTAAAATGTGATGATGTGTGTGTGGGGGGGTGTTCCAAAAGGCCAAGGGAACCATGTCAGGATGTATCCTGGATCTATGAAATCATGAAATAACTGGCATTTAAAAATAAACATGGGCCTGCCTCTATGGAAATTTAACATAGGGGGGTGTATACTTATGCCCCCTGTATTTTACAATACATTATTCATTCACAATTTTTTTGAATTAAGGCATTAGGATGTTTTTTTAATTCTTTTTAATCAACTTTAGCATGGGTGTTTACACTTATGTAAGCCACTGTAACTACTTTCCCACATTAATTGATATTGTCAATGCCAACACTGAATCTGTGAAACCCAAAGTTAGTGAAGGAGGAAGGGGGGGGGGGACAATTAGATGGATTTTCAAAAGCTGCTAACCTCAGAGCTGGAATACACCCTGTCGACCCACTGTGGTGGGGCTCGCAGCTCAGAGTCCCAGCTCACCACCACCCCAACCATGTAGCCCTTCCTCTCCATCACCACCTCTCCGACCCGCAGAAACACGTACGGAGGACGGGGGCTGCGCACCGCCTTGGATGCTGCAGGGATCCACAGAACAACAAGAGAATCCTCAGAGGCAATTATTTCAACTTGTGCCACATTCATTGCAGTCAAATTGAACCTATAACACTAAATTGACTGCAACACACGTCTTACATTCTTTCTAATTAAGCCTTGTGTTGTCTTCCCAGGTCAAAACTGAAAATGAACAAATTTTTGATGCTTTTTCAACACTTTTGTGTTGCTTTTTTGACGCGTTTGAAATACTTTGTATCACTTTTTGACGCTTTTTTTCAACATTTTCTTCCTTTTTGTAACAGTACCATCACTAACACCAATATATCACCACTAGTTTTCTTTCAAATTCATGGTCAAGAAAACGGGAAATAAAACGCCCAAAATTCAAAAAAGTAGTGAACTGATCCTGAAGCGTTATGTGGAACCACCCATGTAATATTTGGACAATTTGGATGAAAGGATCCCAAATTTCTTTTATTTGACCCCAGGACAACAGGAGGGATATATAACCACTGACCAAAACTTTCCAAAGATATCGTAGCTATGTATACAGACTCGTACCTCCAAAGAATTCCTGGTCATTGTCAAAAATCATGGCCTCTATGGCAAGCGACTCTGGTGCCACTTCCTGTCCGAAGTCCATCAAAGACCTTTGGAAAGCAAAAATATTGTCAGTCAATATTGTCAAAAAGTGCTCGACATGATGGGAAAGGATCATGCAAAGGACCGTCCAGTCCTTTGGGATATAATCACACGTGTCTGAGTCTCAATCAATCACAGTCTTTCACAGTTTTTGAAGTGCAGACATCCCATACGTGACTTTGGACATCTGCTGGTCGGCCCAGTCCATCCATGCAGTGAAGTTGAGGTGAGATGTTCTCCAATCTTTCCAAATTTTAAGCAACCTAAAACACCATAGTTATTGATTAATTATAAGCAAAAGCACTAGCTCTTGAAAGAATAGGTCTGAAAATATCAGAATGAACTAACATATCATTAGTAAAGAGAATCGGCCAATTCGTCAAAAAAATACATTTAATCAATTTTTGAATCTGGGTTAAATTTAACCCCTTTTCCAAAAAGTTACTATATCACAAATTTGGGTTTCTTTCAAACACATTTTTCAAAAAAGTAACATGGAAGGTTCCCAACAACGCTCCTCACAAGTTAAATAAATAGTCAGTTCATTACTTTTATTGAATTTGGGTGTTTTTTGTCAATTTTATAGCATTTGGAGAGAAATCAATTGGTTAAAGAACTTAAAAAAAAAAGTGTAAAAAAAGAGAGAAAATGTCAAATGTCAAAAAAGTAACAAAAATGTCAAAAGAAGTGACAAAAGGGAAAAAAAAGTTTTAAACATTTGAGGAAAAACCCATGGAAATTTCAAAAGGCTCAGACAAAGTCAACAAAATCATTGGAGGAAAGATGCAAAATGGTAAAAAAAAAAAAAAAAAAAAAAAAAAAAAAAAAAAAAAAAAAAAAAAAAAAAAAAAGACAACCATAACCTTGATAAAAAGGTTTTTTAATTTAAATTTGGACTCAAAAAAAAAAAAAAATTCCAGGTCGGGTGGAAAGACAACACAAGGGTTAATTTACATAACATTTATGATATCTGATGAAAATCAACACTTTTGTCCCTTTTTCAACCCTTTTTTTCAATGTTTGTCACTTTTTTTGACGTTTTCAACACTACGTAACACTAATTTATTAACTTTAGTTTTACAGTTAATTTGGGAATTTATGGTAAATAAACCTCATTTATATGAAATTATAACTAATGCTTGAGTACAGGTCAATTTGACCCGAGGACAACATGAGGGTTAAAACTGCACTGTGCCTCCAACATATATGTTGAACCTTAAAATATGATGTAGAAATAAGATATAAATATCCATCCATCCATCCATCCATCCATCCATCCATTGTCATACTTCCGGCCCAGTTTAATATGCAACATTTTTATACAATATGTGTGGCAAGGGGTACCGGCTCTGTCTCTTTAAGCTATGGGGTCCTTGGTCAACCACCCTTAATAACAATGGTAATTCCTATTGGGATGCACTACTTTCACTATAATATTTCCATTTCTAGGGACTAATTTACATATGAAGAAAGGCCATTTATTTCACTTTTTCACATTTATTCCAAATCCACAGACATGCGCTTCCTCATTCAAAGTGGATAAACCCTACACTAAGACATGCTGTGCGCACGGATCCTACCGTGTGCTCGCGTGGTAGCGCTGCGCCACCGTGGAGCCGCTCCAGCGGGAGATGTAGTACTGCGCGGGCACAGCGGACAGCAGGAGCACGAGCTGCAGCACCGCCGTGGCCGTGAGCTGAGGCATGGCTGCGCTGCTGGCACCTGCAGACGGACACGCACGTCAGGTGAACGAGACCCAAAGCTAGCTAAAGCGGCTCAAAGTTGACATGTTAGCCGTGTATTTTAAAAACAAAAAGTCACAGCAAGGGGCTTTTACGAGTCGTTCCTGAGAAGAAATGACACTTTTCTGTTAGGTGTTCAACTGACAGGCGTAATGATACGGTCAACGTCACATTAAGGGAAGTAAAACTTCGAAAAACATTTGGCGCTGCAGAAACTTCGAGAAAATTCAAAGGGAAACCCCGTTATTGTCAAAGCACGTTACTATTAATGAGTCTGGCCCTTACCTCGTATTAAAATCCAACGCCTTTTCTCCAACTATCTGCCAACCATTGCGTCTGAGAGACCGGTTGAGCCTGGAAACCGAATGTCGCCCTTTCACTTCTCTTTTATTTGCATAAACCACGCTCTCGCCCATGCCGTTGCCACCTGTTTATTTACATTTTTCGTCAAAAGTGCCGAGCAGGTAGTCCGCCCAATCGCCGCAGCCCACGGAGCAACCTGCGGACCTTTAGCGGCTCGCCACGTCAGGGAGAGCCGAACCCGTGGGCTGTTCCGGGCGGCCAACCGGTTTGTCACGCAGTTACGCTTTAGCGACGCAAGGGGGCGGGGTTTAGGCCGAATGTAGTTTAGTTTTACTTTAAAGAGAAGAAACAAATCAGCCAGAAAAAAACACATATGCGCTTTATTTTTAAAAAGCCCACAAAGACTGCAATTCAATGTGCATAATAATATGAATTTATAGTATATAAAAAAAAAACCAAGGGTTTAAAAATGACACAATTAACAGGAAAGAAAAGTGGATATGGAAACACAACTGTTTATTTACTTAAAATATTGGTATGAACTAACAGGACAGCAGTACTTCCCTACACATACATTCTAGCTTTATGCTTCTTTTTTTTGCAATTAATTCCTTTATATATAAAAAGTATCCAAACTAACAAAGACATCCCCCCCCCCTCCTTCCCCCAATCCCCTTCTGTCCTTTCCTCATAAAACTTCCCAAAAATGCTTCCTGGTGGCTCACATGCAGACACTTCACACACGCACGCACGCACACACACACACACACTTTCAACCTCAAAACACTGTGATATCCAATCAGAAGCCACAACTCTGCCACACATGACCCGTGGTAAATGTGTGTGTACGTGAGCTCCAAATTGCGGTGCAGGTTTTGTAAAGTAAGAGGGCTGATCTGGACTGCTGAGTCAGGGATTCAAAATGTCTCAAGTAAAGATCAATTTAAGTTATGATCCAAGAGGGAATGAGTGAATACACCAATTCTTGCTAATAAACCAGTGGCCTGCTTTTAAGAACCCTTTGAAATGAAAAGACTGTGTACATTATTACAAAATAGGGTTAAGGGGGTCTGACCAGCAATACTACATCAGCTCTTTTACTTTGACAGATTTGATTAATACAGGTTGTGTGGGTGACCTGATGGAGAGGGCGCAATGGCAGAATAATATCAAATTGGATGTCTACTTTGTGTGATGACTGCATTCCCACTTTGACTGTATTTCATTGGGAAATCAGAAGGCCAACAATTGTTCTTGATTCAAAATGTATCAATCCAACCAAAAACCTTTTGGATTCTCAAGTAACTGTGTTTTTTTTTTTAGTTGGCTCATATAAACATTTGTTTGAGCTCATACCTATGGTTTGAGAAGCCCGGGTCTAAAATCTTGTTTTCACACTCTACTTATGATAACCTGTGCATATACAGTATGATTATTTGCAGTGGATTTAGACAAAAAACCCAAAGCTTTATGTGCCCACAAAGAGTTTATATTTGCCCTCACGATGCATCAGTTCCTATCTTTAATTCAAACCCCAATAATAACATTTATTCTCATGCCAACAGTCATTTGTGAAGAAAAGTGTCAGTGTTTTTAGGCTGTCTCAATCTGGAATAAAACTCTTTGTATACACAATATAAACAAATCTTTTGTGAAGTCGCTATAAGCCAGACAGAGTGGGGGGAAACAAGAACGGTTGTTAATTGTATCCTCAAATAAGTGTGACAAGAGTATAAAAACCCTTCTAACTCCACAGATCTAGTCACTGGAACATCGTCCTGTATGGCGAAGCACACAGACAGAAAACAGTCGACACATCGCACGCTCACCGTGGAGACCGAAAATAAACACATTCAAAAGCCATGTTCTACAACTTCAGTGCCCAAAGACAGAATTTGGCGTTAACAAATCCAAAAAAAAAGCAGTGATAAACAGATATATGTTCAATAATATGTGACCTATGAAAACAAACCGGGTGTATATAGATGCTAACGTCCAGTTCAAGCCCACAACACAATCAGCTGATTTTGGGATACAGTTGCCCTGTGCCGGGGTAAAAACCGATCCATGCTCAAACTGGAGGCCGGCATCCTTATAAACTCAGTCCATTAGTTGTGTGTACAGAGAGAGAGTGACATATTTTGTTGTCCCCATTTTCCAGTCTTTGCTCTCTTTCATTATACAAGACAATCAGGTCCAGTCCAGTCCCCGAAGTCCAGTTCTCTGAACCCAGCAACGCGCGGAACCAAGAAGTCCACAAAAACAAAAGGGGAAAAAAAAAAAGGCCCCGAAAGCAGAAACCGAGGATTCACTATGCCAGCGTAGCGAAGGCACACAATCAGAAAAGATGAACATAAGACTTGTCTTATCCCGCTCTCGGGTTTTCCGTCCAACTTCAGTCCGATCCAGTTTGATCTGGCTCGATCCTGTTCGCTCCAAGCGTGACAAAAGTGCTAGAACGCGAGGGACAGAATTGTGTGTGGATTTGTGTGCGTGCATGTGTGCGGTCACCATAGAAACATATCAACATTTAAAAAGTTCCTTTTTATATGTTAACGATATTTAAAATACACGGGGTTAATCCCTTCGACTGCATTGATAACCGGCCTGTGGTAAGTGATCTCACAGCTAGTCCCCCAAAGCTCCACCGGCTGTACCGTAGGTAGAAACTGACCATAGGTTGGTTACAGGATTAGATATATTGACATGATTTATGGTTTTACAACAACAGCAACGTTTTTTTTCCCACTGCTATAAATACATTTCTTTGAGAGGTTTCACAACGATCCAACTGTATGCCACTGTTTGTACGCTGAAAGTGAACACACACTCCTTCAGTTACGCAAACTCACACAGTCACAACTTCTCCGTACACATACAGGCACATGTACTTTGCAGGGCAGAGGCCAAGCACGCTTATGCACACGCACACACACACACACACACACACACACACCAAAGACATAAAGGCACAAGGTATTGCTAATGTTGAGGACCCATTTGAAACATGATCTGTCGAGACATATAAATGACCCCTTTCACCCACGCATCCTTTTTCTCCTCACGGTAAAAACAGCTTATAGGGAAAAAAAAAGAGACGCTTTTTCTTTCTATTTAACATGCAAAAAAAAAAAAAAAAAAAAAAA
>NC_045750.1:23930078-23930449 GCF_008692095.1 Etheostoma spectabile
CAAAACCCACAGTTCCACAGTACCGACAAAAAGGTACACCATTTGGTATTTTAGCGCAGACACACTCAGGTCAGCCGACGTGTAAGACTTCCAAAACAGAGAGCCGATCATCACGTACAAATCTTAGAAAAAGCAGAGAGAGGGTTGTATAAAAAAAGAGCGGGAACAAAGAAGAAGAAGGGGAGAGGGGGGCGGTGGCGCGTTGTCAGCCCAGCGGTCTGTGATCCGTCACAGACCCAGCAGAGCCACTCGAAGAATCCAAAGAGTGGGATAAGATCCGCCCAGCTCTCCTTGGGATTTCTTTCAAGTACTAAAACACTTCAGCTACTGTTGTGTCCCAGTCAGACACCGACTGTGTTTCAGGGCAGACG
>NC_045750.1:23930459-23937592 GCF_008692095.1 Etheostoma spectabile
GAGAAGTGGTTCACGGGGCAGGAGCGAGTCCGGACGAGACCACCAGAGTCAGTGAGCTCCCGTGGGATCCAACATGGACCAATAATGTAGGAGGAGGTGGAACAAATGATTAGCGTTGTTGTCGGAAAGCCGTCGGTTGGCGTGGCAATGGACTTTCTGGGCCGAGAGGAGGGAGGAGTGGACAGATAACTGCGCTGTTGTGTCTCTCCGTCGCCATAGCAGCAGCTGGACTAGCAGCTCCCCCATTACCTGCGTACAGATGCACACAACACCAAGCATGACTTCCTCGCTTTAGCCCAATCTCAGGCAGATTTCTTCTCTGTCGGGGCAGTCGGCCTCCTCTTCACATCCGGTTGGTCTGTTCCGTTGTCCCGGTTACCAGCCTATGAGGTTGGCTTTGGCCTTTTCTGTCAGCTTGCGAACACGTCCCTTCGAGGAGGTGCCGAAGGTGATTGACGAGTCCTCGAACAGCAGCTGCCTCTGCTCCTCCTCGGAGTCCTCTTCCATGTACCAGGCCGACCGTCGCCCCTGGTTTCGCGTGCGCATCGACCCTCCAGCCTCGTCTCCTTCCTCCTCGTTTGGAGACTCCCTCTGATTGGATCGTTGAGGAGCAGTCTGCGGAGGGGGCGTGGCCTCTTCGTTGGCCCTCCTGCTGCTCCTCCTCAGCGGAGACGGCTCCGGCGA
The DNA here is from genome assembly GCF_008692095.1 of Etheostoma spectabile. Taxonomy (NCBI): domain Eukaryota; kingdom Metazoa; phylum Chordata; class Actinopteri; order Perciformes; family Percidae; genus Etheostoma; species Etheostoma spectabile. Next base: position 23,931,144 of record NC_045750.1, read on the forward strand.
CTCAGCAGGCGGAGCGGCTTCGTCAGTTCTTACCGCTCGGGGCCGGCCCCGCCGCCTCGGTGTCGACGGCGCGCCGGAGTCCGACAGCACAGATGTTTCCTGAGCGGAAGACGTCCCGCCTTCATCCCCCGTCGATTGGTCGAGCTCATCGTCGGGTGTGGAGCTCCTGCGCTTGCAGGAGCTACGGCTCATCTCTTCCAGCTCCTGCTTGCTCTTCCTGCCCCTCTTCTTGCCCGGAGGGCGGCCTCTGGGTCTCGAAGGGCTCTCCGGAGCCGGAACCTCTGGAGGACTCGCTGGTGGCTCCACTTTGGATTTCCGCCCCCTCCTCCCCACTCCCAGCGTCACATGACTACTGTGGCCGTTCAGGTGGACTGTGCTCGGAGATGAAGGACTGGCGGGAGATCCTGAGGGGGTCGGCGGGCATGGATTTACAGGGAGAAAGGAAGAAAATATGCATCAGTAGCAGGCAGGTGACATTAAATGGCTGTGTTATGACTTTAATCATAAAAACCAAGCATTGCACGGTGAGTTCTTCTCTTCTGTGACACTATCTCTTACCAGGTGTGAGTCGTACAGGAGTCCTGAGTTTCCTCCGGGTGCTTCCTCCACTGTTACTGTCTGCGGCTGGAGAGGGTGTCACCCTTTGAGGAGCTGCTGTTGTTGAAGCTGACACGGAGTTGTGAGCCCGCAGCGAGCGAGTAGACTCTGACGATGACAAAGAGATAGTCCGTTGCGCAATATCTTACATGTGGTCCATTCCTTTATGATAAACTTTGCTTTCTTGTCAAGAGTTAAATAAGAAAATGGACTCCAGGCTCATGTCTGCTTGTGAATACCAAGCCAGCGGCTGGTTAGCTTAGCATAAAAGACCTGAAACAAAGGGAAGCAGCTAGCCGGGTTCTGTCTGAAATGTAATGAGTAGAAGTAAATGTGACTTTAACAAGCCACGGCCAAGCGGACCAATCACAGTTGGTGCGGTGTGTGTAGCCGCAATGTAAAGTCCCATTTCTGAGCAGGTATCTATGCGTACCTACGACATAAGCTATGTTTCCGTCCACACGTTTTTATCCAAATCAAGTGATATTGAATAAAAAATCCCTTGTGGAAACCGTTAAATTCAGTGGAATTTCAAGAATATTGACTAAAAGAAATACGTTCTTATCGGATTTTCTCTTGATACATACAGCTTTTGCGGTAAACGCTGATGGAAATGTTATTTGCTGAATAAATAATGGATTGCGATTAAGTCTTAGGTCATTTTATGGTTGCAACCCTCCACAAAACGAAGAAGTTTTAGTTCATTTCCGCCCAGTATTTGCTCTGTCTGCACACATGGGCGGTGTCAACAAAGACAGAAGGAAGTGGACGGACAAGGAGGCGAGAGACTTTCTGACTTTAATTTATCAAGAACTCGCGACGGAAATGGACGACAAAGGTTAGGACAAGCCGTGGGACGTCCTGCGGAGTCATTGGAAGACACTCTAACAGAGAGACATGTCTCAAAAAAAGAGTCTCGCATCGGTGCCGGAGGGACAATAAAAGGCAAGTTGCATCTGCATTGTCACAGCGATGTGTTGTATTCTTGTTATAGCTTGATATGTTGCTATCAGCTGGAACATGAGCTCTATTACAACTTGTCCAATATTGATCATGTGTCACGTGACCACGTGTTGGTAGACAGCGCAATGCATTTTGTCTAGAAAAACTTTGTTGTTGCTTGAATGATGTGCGATCCAGTGCAAAAATGAATGGAAACACCTTCAAATGTCTAAAATCAATTTGACATACCAATTTGTGACATAATGTGATGTGTCATTAAGCTTTACTTAATGACACATCACATCACTTTCACCAGCTTTATTCACATGAGTTTTTTTTTTTACCAAACTTCAGATCATTTGATTGACAAGTGGATGGAAACTTAGCTACAGATTCAACACAGAACTCTGAATCCGGCTTTACAGGGGACTACTTTCCGGATTGGGTGCAGTTACGTCCATGTTTAAGCAATCTCACCTGCTGTGCTCTGTGTGCTGCCTCCAGCGTTATGTGAGGAGGAAGAGGAGGGTGGAGAGTGTGTAGAATGGCGCGCCGCGCTCCGCGTCCGCCCCGCGGCCGCTGTGTCCGCCTTCCCGTTGACCAGCTGGGGGGGCTGTTTGACGGGGACGCTCTGTCTCAGAGAGGAGGCCCGTGAAGGTGGTGGCGACGGCTCCTTTTTTCCCGTCCCCCTGGATGATACACGTCTCTTCCTCTCTGGACTAGACGCGGGACGGGAAGACAGATTGTCAAAAGATCACAGCCAATTCACATGGAAGACTATGAAAGAACGTCCTGTTTTCTACCTGGACGCGGTGCTGCTAGCTGGAGATTCGCTCCTCCTCCTCCTCCTCTTCATGGCGTGCCGTGTCTGTCTGTCCGTAGTGTGTCGTGTCTGTCTGTCTGTCCCCTGTCTGGTCAGTTTATTGGTCAGGCCGTGGATGGCTTTGTAGTCGGCCAAAATGGAGCTGACATGCTCCTCAAACAGTGCAGAGAGCCTCAGACTCATGCTGTAGATCTGGAGACACAATAAAAGGATACACTGATTCAAAAATAAATTTAAAAATAAAAATGTGCCTGGCTCTATGGGAATTTAACATAGGGGGGTGTATACTTATGCCCCCTGTATTTTAAAGGAAGACCATTTATTTATTTACAATACATTATTCATTCACAAAGAAAATTGGTGTCCTTAAAATATTATCCTAAATATTTTGAATTTAGGCATTAAGATCAATTTCCAAAAGATGTTTTTTTATTCCTCTTTAACAGGGGTGTGTAAACTTTCTCAAGCCACTGTACTTTAAGCGTAATGCACCATGGTTTTAAAGAGTGTGTGTAAGTCTGCGTTTGTGCATGTGTGTCTCACCCGAGACTTCTTACTGGGCGTGTAAGCTTTGGAATTGCTGAAAATGAGGCGGACATCTTGGCAGAGCTCGATGGGAGATTGGTACTTTCCATCTTTGAGCGTGTTGAGAACGGTGCCGAAGTCCATCGGTGAGTCCACTATTTGCAGGTAGTCCTGAGAGCAGCAGGGGGAAGTGGGGATATTTCAATAACAGGTTTCAAAAGATGAGAACAGCATAAAGAGGAGAGGAGAGGTTACGTGAGGGTAAAGGAGTAGAAGATTTGGGGGATTTTGGGGGTTTCGCTTCGAGTGGACTGAAAAAAAAAGCTAAACCGAAAGCAAAAGAATTCCACTCTTTCGTCTGTTAACAAGAGAACTGTAGCCCACTGAAACCTCCTTTACAACTACCACATCCAGTAGATCTGGTCTTGACTTGTGGGGATATTTCAATAACAGTGGGGCGGCTGTGGCTCAGTGGTAGAGCGGTCGCCTGCCAATCGGAAGGATGGGGGTTCAATCCCTGGCCCTGCAGTCCCATGTCTAAGTGTCCTTGGGCAAGACACTGAACCTGCTGTGCATCGGAGTGTGAACGTGTGTGAATGGTGAATGTTTCCTGTATGATGTAAAACCGCTTTGAGTGTAATCGTTAGAATAAAACGGTAAAGCGCTATATAACTACAGCACATTTACATTCATTTCAGATGCTGAATGGAGACAATGGACATTCCCTTTAAACCACCTCTCCTTATGTCATTGAATCGTAGCCACTTGCGCTCTAGACTGACGGTAAAGCAAGATGCAAGGACGCAATAACTGAAAATCAATCTCATTTTTAGGCATTAAAATGAGCCAAACACATGTTGCATAGGTACCGGGTATTCCTGCAGGTCCACGGGTTCTCTGAAGGGCTCCGAGTCTTCACACTGAAAGATGAGGTCCAGCAGCTCCTTACAGCGGCCCCGCCACGCGTGGGGGTCGTATGACGGGGGTCGGGTTCGCAGTTGCCGCTGAGTGGGTCGACGACCCTGAATAAAGAAAGTTTGGAAATATAAAGAACTGTATTTACAGTACTAGCTTAGCTGGGAACCAAGAGAAAAAAGTTTCATATTTCTTGTGATTCCATACCTGTTTAGGGTTAAAAAAAAAACAATCCTTCAATTTACACATTGAAAAATTATTATTATTATCCAAGAATACAGACATTTTGATTAAACAATAGACACATTTCTCATTTTTGAATCCTTTTCCTTGCATTTTGCAAGGATATCTTCACTATTTAAGCTTGTTATGTCCGTGTCCTTTGATTGGTCCCCTTGGATCCTTTTAGCGTGATTTGAACAATAAACACAGAACTAATGTGTAAAGGATTTTTTTTTTCCTTCTGTCAAACTGAATCCCACCTAGTCTTTTTCCTTCACTCTTAGTATTTTCTTTGTTAGTGGGGATAAGGAAATGAACTGGGTCTCAGTGGAGCAACTTCTCATGTATAAAGTGAGATTTTAGAGTTTATATAGTTTGTTTTGGTAACAAAAACAAAAAAAAAAGTACACGCATAGGTCCTGCTTGTGCATGTGTGTGTATTTCGGGCCTATGGGTAAAATGTAACATATCAACAGAGTGTAAACATGCATTCCCCCCTGCGGATCAATAAATTATTTCTTCTTCTTCTTCTTTGACACTATATCTAGATCTGAAATATGGGTTTCTTTTGAACCAAATTACCACCAAAAATGGACTTGATTCCTTACAACGCTCTTTGCCAATACAATTGATCACTTTCATTCCTCTGACCTTAACTAGTAGTCCAAATGATTCATAATTTCTGCTTTTTTAACTCAAATATGAGGAACAATTCTATATGAATGAGGCTTATTGACCATGAATTCCGCAAAGTAGTGTACAACTAATGGTAGTAAGGTGGTGTTAGGGGGGAAAAAAGTCTGAAAAAGGGACAAAAAATGTCAAATTTGTGTCCATTTTTGGGTTAAACTCATGTGGACAGCGGTCCAGGATGCGTTGCTGTCAGATATTGTTACCTTATGGTTTCGTGTGGATGTTCCAGGAGTATTAGTATCCTCATCCTCTTCCTCATCGTCCTACACAGATAAGAACAGGGGAGTTGAAGAAAGGTGAACATATTGTGCTCTGCTAAGCTCATGTACTATTGGCTATATGTATATATGTATATATTTCAGGTGTAACATAATTTAACTCTCATGTGTAGTCTTTGAGCTGTCAAACAAGATCGACTGAAAGTTGAAGTCAGATAATGCAGATTATACAGAATACAGAACTTTTGTTGCTTACAATAGCGAATTACCACCATGTTTTGGACTTGTGTAAAATGGAGAAAGTACGCTTTTTTTTAAATATACAAATGACATCAACCATATTATAATCATCAAACATCATAACCCCAACCCTAAAAAGCAAACTGGAGTGTAAACGTGAACGTATGCACACACACCTCATCTTCAGAGTCCGAGAAGGTCGCCTTCTTCATAGTTTTGTAAAGGGGCTTGAGGTCCGTCAGATTTTGGTCCCTGAAGATTAAAAAAAGAAGACGAGATCAGAAATGAATCCATGTGTGTGGGACCTTTCAAGTGGAAACATGGAAAAATAATTATCAACTAATCTTAAGTTCTTGATGACTGATTTTGGTTTCAAATGGAGTTCTTTAACCCTTGGGTTGTCCTCCCTGGTCAAAAAGAGTAACTTATTTATTTATTTTACCAGTTTTTTGATATTTGATATTTTCAATGCCTTGCTTTTTTTTTCCTCACTAACACCACCTTACTACCACTAGTTACACTACTTTTTTGAAACCATGGTCAATAACCCTCAAAGTATAGAACTATACCTAATATTTGAGTTAATGAAGCAGGAATTATGAATTATTTTTGACTAATAGTTAAGATGAGAGGAACGGATGTTGAGTGGATGAGTTTGGTCAGGATGCTGAGTTGAAACCATTTCAATTTACACCGGAAATTCAAAGAAAGTGATTGTATTTGCAAGGCATGTTGCATGGAATAAATCCTTTTTTTGTGGTAATTTGGTTAAAAAGAACGCCAAATTTCTGATATAGACATTGTTAAAAGGGGTCAAATGGACCTGAGGACAACAAGAGGGTTAAGTAAAAAAAAAAAAAGCACCTGAACTGGTTAATTAACATGTTGTTGAAATGTGTGTAAATTTTAGGCTTTAGAATGAATCTTGCTGCACTCACTTAATGAATTGCAGCATGAGGTCGGAGACAAACTTGGCCGTAGTGACGATGAACGATCCGGGCTCGTTGAACGTCTGCGCGTTGTGTTCGATGTAACGAACCTCCCACATCAGAGAGGACAGCCGCCTGAGCATGAAAGACAAAAATGCATTGAGTGTGCATTTTGTTCTCTATTCTCTCACACACACGCACGCACGCACACAATGCATCTTCTTTAACCCTTTTTCTGCTTCACTTCCGGGACCCTCTCGTATCCCTCGGGTCAAATTGACCCGTGACTTATTTTATGTTACTTCATAATCCATTAACAAATATTGTCTTTATCTCAATTTCAAA
>NC_045750.1:23937602-23941203 GCF_008692095.1 Etheostoma spectabile
ATAACATCTATGTTTAGGGAATGCATCTGTCTCTACTAGCACACAATTAAAAATGGAAGTGGGATTCGTTTGTGTCATAAGGTTAAAATTCATGTTAAAAATCCACTTATCTTGGGAAAAACATACAGAACAATTTTCTGAATTGTGTCAGGGATACATGTGTATCACAGAAAATAAGGTAAGGCCGTTGGTTATCAGGTAGAAAAAATGTATACTTGTACATTTTTCTTCTTGTAAAAATCTGAAATGGGTCACTTTGACCCAATTACCATACAAGGCTTTAACTCAAACCCGTCCTGATGTGCGGTACCTGTAGAAGCGGTTGACCAGCCTCTCCCGTATGGTGCTCAGGTCGGTGACGTAGGCCACCACCGTGCAGTATGTGGGGTAAGCTTGGAGGTCCACTGGAAAGGCAAATGGCGCGGCAACATCTGTGGGTGGCACGTTTGGCCGGTGGATGAAAAGAAAAGAGAGAATTATTTACTGGAACACATCCGCGGACATTAACAGACTCAACAAAGGTGGAAACCTTGTCTGTAAGATATAGACTCCTTCTAAATAAAATAACCTGCATAGGTCAAGTATTGTAATGCGCTCCTTTTCATTCTGAAGTCGGACTCCAGAGTTGGAAATTTTGTCACACCCGAGTCAACCGCCCTCCTTTAAAGCAAGTTGGATTTTACCGTGGGGTTTGTGCTATCCAGGTTAGCCATTGGTAGGAACACCACTTGATAACAATGCATTAGGCTGTATTATGTGCACACAAACAGCGTTTGTGATAGTGGTAGTGATACACAAATAAGACAGAAGTGCTTAGAGTCTGTGTATTACCACAGCTTTCACTTCTGTTGACGCCCGGAGCAGCCACGTTGGATTTTGAGGTCGGGTACTTTCCAACTTCCCAACTTGGATATCCGACTTCAGGGGCTGTGTTTCCGACTCAGGGCTCAGAAATTGAGACTTTCAAGTACAAATGGAACGCACCATTACAACAGCAACTAGGGGTGGTTGTAAAAAAAAAAATACAAAAAATACAAAAATCAATTCAGCATAGTATCGCGATATTTTACATGGCAATCCTGTATCGATACACAGATGCCAAGTATGGATCTTTTATTATATATGTGATGGTCAGTTTGTCTGCTTGACAATCCCATTTAGCAGCAACAAAATTGAAGTGAGATGAATGTATCTTTTTAGATAACACATGTTGACAAAGTTTCCTTTTAGGGACATAATTAGAAACTGAAGTTGGAAAAAAAGGTAATTAATTGCAATATATCACAACGTGTTTAAAATTGCAATAATAAAATTGCATCGTGATGTTATTGTATCGTATCGTGAGGCCTCGGGTGATTCCCCCCCACTAACAGCAATGCTAACCTCACACCTTTGTCCCCTTGCTAGAATAGAATAGAATGCCTTTACTGTCATTATGCACAAGTGCAGTACCTGTGCAATGAGATTGAAGAGACTGAAGTCATTCTGAATACTCTTCTCTAAATTTAGATCCACATAAGAGAGTTGATATGAATCCTGTCCGGTAAGCCAACTGCAGAATGCAGCGTAGGAGTAACAGGAGAGATCTAGAAGGATTGTGTGTGTTTCATCACCAAACTGTCACTAGAGGGAGCCCTCACACCAGATTTCCCCCTGAGCCCCATTGCATTTCCACAAAGCCTATTCCTAATATGATATTACATCACTTAACAGGAATCCAAGCAAGCGCCTCAATATGAGGCTCACGGTGTTAGCAGCTTAGTCCTTTTAAGATCAGAGCCGTGGCCCTGGCCCGTGCTGGTGACCTCAGATCGCTGACTCGTGTTGCGTTGAGTCATGCTGCCGCTGCTTTACGAGAACTGCTGCCCTCGTGGCTTGACTTCACTTCCCTGCTTACGTGACATAAGGGCTGTGTTATTTTCAAGGGGAGGGGGGGGGTGTCGATGACGCCGTACCGAGTGTGCAGAGCTGGTCGATGGCCTTGATGATGCGTTCGCACTCCTCTGCGCGTGTGCGGCAGCCCCATTCCCCGTCCAGCGGGACGTACAGCAGCTCCTTCTGTTCCTCCTCTACCAGCGGGACACTGGTGCCTAACTCGTCAGGGAACGTGGCTGCACGGGAGAGAGGAGCAACCAACGAGAAAATCCATCAACATTGGAAAGTGTCAAATGTGGAAATACAATTGGAATTTGTTCAAATGGGTGTGGGTGTATTTGAGAGAATCACCATCATCAGGTATGGGCTCCATGTCCCAAGGACTCATCTTCTCCGTGTCTCCGTTGTCCCAGCTGGATGGGAAACAGTGTCGATATGAATCATCGACATCCTCGCATTGGAGTGTGTTAGAATAAAGTGAATATCATTCTCTAACAAGGTTTTTGTAACAATGTGTGACCGGGAGCACTCAAGAAAAAGAATCTCAAAGAGACAATACGCTTATTAATGTTTCCAATTGGACTGTCTCTGACAAGGAAAGTCAAGCGATACACAACAAAGGACGGAGGTAGCTGGCGCCATTGTAAATGTCAAATTCAAACACGCGTTTTCGTCAAGCATCCTAAACGATTCAAGCCGGGAGGTGTCTGTGCAGTTGATGAGTGTTGTGAGAGGAGGTGTCAGTGGCATAATCACAGGAAGCGCTTTGTCTACATTTGCCTGGATATTGTCCAAGTAGACAAAGACCTCTTATTAATGGAAATCCTTTCAATTGACGTTTTACACTTCTGGAAAGTCAGATCTAAGAACTCCTTCAACCCCAGGATTCAGTCAGATGTCGAGAGACCAACTGTACGAGTCAAAGTTTTCACACTTTTTACAGTAGCAAACTTCCAATTTCAAGTTAAATTTCTCAAAATGACTGCTCCAGTCATGTTATTTTTTAACTACATGACCATTTTCAATCCACACTTCTTCTCTAACCTCCCAGTATCTATGTGTGTATGAGTGTTTGCCGAGTGCGCTCCATATATAGTGTTGAATAAGCTCCATATTTAACCCTTGTGTTGTCCTCCCGGGTCAAAAACGGACAAAAATGTGACATTGCAATTTCATTTCATACAGTGCAATATTTAATACATTAACCTTTCCATTACTGTGCAATATTTATTTATAACATTAGTACTTAATCATTTCATTCCATCACTGTGCAATATTATTTATTGAGTGTTAACACTTACCTATGTTATTAAGCTGATTTATATAGTATACTTGACAGTCACTACACTTTATATCTTTGACTTTATATTTTTGATATTTATACTGTTATATTCTTATATTTTTTTGTCACTACACTAGACAGTCCACTACACTTTATATCTTTGACTTTATATTTGTATTTTATACTGTTATATTTTATACTGTTATATTCTTATATTTTTTTTGTGTCAACACTGCAAAGGGATTGCTTTAATCTCGTTGCACAAGTACCGTGTACTTGTGTATAATGACAATAAAGGCATTCTATTCTATTCTATTCTATTATTTGAGTTAAAAAAGTAGAAATTGTGAATTATTTTGACTAAGATGAGAGGAATGAGAGATCAATTGTATTTGCAAAGAGCGTTGTATGGAATGTGATCCATTTTTTTGTGGTAATTTGGTT
>NC_045750.1:23941213-23945844 GCF_008692095.1 Etheostoma spectabile
CCATATTTCAGATATAGATATTTTTTAAAGGGGTCCAATTTGACCCGAGGACAACAAGAGGGATAATGTCGTACTATATAAGGGTCACGTTATGCCTGTTGTCAGGAGGGTAGCACACTTTGTCTGGTAGTTAATAATGACATTTTGTTGTGTTGTTTCAGAGGTTGAATACATTTCCGGCTTTACCCTGCAGTGCTATAGCTATGGCAACGTATCGTTTGCAAGGTATATATTATACATTTTCATTCATCGTCACCTTGGAGTATGACAGGAAACGCTCTACGCACACCATTTCCTTTTTCCCCCACCACCACCAGCGAGGTGTCCTTGAGTTTGATTCATTTTGGTCTCATTTGTAGCATTTCTCTGAAGCTTTTCTGTTCCTTTCTGTTTTCGGTTTTTGTTTCTGGGGTAAGTCTGCATTTACACTGCCTCTGCCGGCTCCGAGACAATGTGCAAAAACCCGTTCATTTTAAATGGGGGTAGCACGTTTGGTCTGCAGCGGTGGGTGCCAGAGTCGGAGACTTTTGCAGAAACGCAACCAGATGTCAATCATGTAACCGGAGATTCAACTTGTCAGCCTGTTTTTAGGTGGGAGAGAACTGGAAACATCACTTCCTCTATCTAAGGCTATGTTCACACTTTTTTTAGACTTGGTGTATAATATATTTATCACTATAAAGGCCTGCACACCTATATAAGCATTTATTTATTTTCATGTATATAGCTAATATCTCGACTTTTCTACGGTGTTTTTACTGTTTCTGTGCTGTACTTTTTCTAACTTCGGAACTTTGCACGTACTTTTGTAATACAGTATACTGTGAAATGAAAAACAAAGAAAGAAATCTTGACTCCTTTGACAAGAAATAGGGCACAGAAAAAAGAAAAGCTGGCAGCATTTTGGTTCCAAAAAGCAGCCGAGAGCATCTTTTTTTTTTTGCTATAACAGCAACTACTGCTACAGTATCCTAGAGCGCTCTGTGCAGCGGTGCTAACGTTAGATAAAACAAAGTGGCCGAGCGAGCTAGAGTAAAAACAGAGAGAGAGAGAGAGAGAGAGAGAGAGAGCGGTGCTACTAACGTTACATAAAACATAATGAGTTCCCTGTACAGGGAGCACCATACAACTCGCTGTGCGCGGACGCCATTTTTTCTCGTTGTCATGAAAACGGCAGGTCTGGCTAGTCCGCTTGTCATTGGTCAGCTTGCTTGATGTAAGGCGATTTTTTTCCCCCAAAAAAATGTTTAACTATAAAAAAGAAGCCATGGGGCGCCTGGGTGGCTCGGTTGGACATGCGGCCCTTTGCTACATGTCATTCCCTTCTCTCTCCCCTATCACGTCTAAGCTGTCCTGTCAAAATAAAGGCCTAAAACAAATTCCACCAATTTTACTCCATAATATGAAAATGTAAAACGGATTCTGGCCGCCTAATAAAATTACGCCAAGTGTGAGCGTAGCCTAAGAAGGTGACGATCCAAACACAAGCACTGAACAGCCCAGGAGCTGGTGTAAAAGCGGAACGTTTGCCAAACACCAAAGCACAGTCGCTTGTCTTTTCTTCTCTCTTTCTACGTGGCCTGAAGCTGTCTTGAGTGCAGTGGGAAACGTCAAAATCTATTAACGATCTCATGAAAACAGCCATTGTGAAATATAAAGTCTACTTGTGCTACATTTGGGGGTGAAATAACAACAGGACGTTACACAAATGGGCCGTTCCCACCTCCCGATCGCCCAATCTGCGGAAAATGTTCCCCGTTCTCAACGTGCCATTACACAAACTTATCATCTGTTGATGCAGCTAATGGAGAAATTAGGAAATATGATACCGTGGTATCATATGGTATTGCTAATGCAAATCCAGAAGCTGTGATCATACCAGACATTGTAGCACTGAAACAGGCTGTCAGAATACTGAGGCTGGTAGGGCTCCTGGCTCTCAATGGTCCCAAACCACCAGGCGTCGTCAATCACTGACCGAAACCTGTCCCCTACACACACACACACACACACACACATACCCCACAACACACACCACACACACACACACAACACACACCAACACACACACCACCACAACAGACAGACAGACAGACAGACAGACGACAGACGCGACACAACACACACACACACACCACACACAAACACACACACACACACACACCACCACACACGCACACACGCACACACGCACACACGACAACACGCACGCACACGCACAGACCACACACGCACCACACACGCAAAACACAGCACACCACGCACACACACACACGCACAATCACAGTTAGTTTAGGTCTTTACAAGAAAGCATCAGTTGACTTCATAAATTAATCTAGGTGAGGAAAACTGGGCTGACCTATACTCCACTGCCTCCTTCTGGCGTTGTCAAACTGCTGCCGCAGTATCAGGAAGTCGATCACATCAGGCATGTCGTGGTATCTGCAACGAGACAAAAACATCACATAGAGAATGAATGAAGAAACCTTATTAGCAGGGTAAAACATATCCCACCACACACATCCCATTTCTAGCAGCAGTTCCCATAACAGGCTTTACTTTGTAATGTCAGTCAAGATTACTTAATTAAATGTTTTACAGCTACTGTCTTGTGTTGATGAAAATTAATTAGAAAATGTCATAAGAAGAAGAAGAGGGAGATGACATCAGAGCTTAATAGTTGGCACAAAAAAACTTCATATTGTTGGGGAAAACAATTGTCACAAGCTTCAACGAAGATTAAGATATGTCTTCATCTTGTTTTTATCGTGAAGAGCGGGGTCCTCATTGGACATGGGATCCACATAAACCTGGGTTTTTGTTTTTTTACAAAGCAAAAAACATTACAGCTTACAATATCTGTAAATGTAACTACTAACTTTAAAAAAAATCATTTTTTAACAGAACAAGACAATTTTCGCATGTAACCTGAAGTTGAATGTATTGTAAGTTATATACAGGGTTTGATTGATTTTAGCCTTTCTGGGAAAAAATGAAAGGGTAAAAAAGTCTTCTCAAATTCCCTGAGTTTGTCTTTAAGAAGAAATTAAATTTAAATGTAATGAAATTTAAAGCTGCAGTGGGTAGAATGGGGGGAAAAAAAGCCAGAATTTGAAGCAGAGTGAGACTTCTTCCTGTGGCTCTCACTCCTCTCTCTCTGTCGCGCATGCAACATTATGCACAGAACAGCCAATAGGATCTCTCTCTCTCTCTCTCTCTCTCTCTCCAAAGTCGCCCGTCACAACTAGATTTTGTACAGCCTGAAAACTACAACATGCCGAAAGTTTATTATGGAATTTTTGCCCAACAACTCGAAAAATAAAGGGTCTACCTCAGCTTTAACTGTGACGTTATAAACTGTGTACCCCCCCACCCCCCTACACTTACTTCATAGAGAAGGATCCTCCGGTCAGTTTGCCCGTGTCAGGGTCCAGGAAGGACAGCTTTAGACAGCACAGTGTGGGCAGGCCAACCTCATACTTGATGCCAACTATCTTCATCAGTTCCTGCTCCTGAACGCCACACATTAAAGAACAAATAATGCACTGTAATACAACTAATTACCTCTCAGGGGACATCATTCGCATACCTTGGAGCCCTGTTAGCTCAAACATAGTCCAATACACTCTACTAACTCTACTACAGTCAGTGTGGTGCAATATGTAGGTAGGTGATGTGTGTACGCAATGCTACAGGAAGTTCCAGCTGAGTAAAACTGAAACTGGAGAGAGCAATGCTTTAGTTTTACCATGCCTGTTTGTTCAAATTACATAAACACATCTAGAAAAGAACCCTGCATTTCACACACTTCAGGAAATACATTCATGAAGGTGGACACTGTGCCTGCAATGCATTATGGTCGGCTGTCTGCCCGGAATTTCTTCCTCTACACATGGAAAAGGTATGAAAAATAAACCAAGTAAAATATGTAATCTTATAAGCTGTTAGTTTAAAAAAAACAGATGACACTTTGTACCGTGCTGTCTTTTGGTGGAAGTGTATTTTTAGGACAGAGAGGAGTTTAAAGTCCACATGAAAGTGAAACCAAAGTGTGTGTGGTTACAAAGTCTGCAAGCTGCAGTGAGGATTACATCATTTTAGCTTACTATATAGCAATTCCTAGGAACTGCTATGAAGAATATGTGTCATGTTAGCACCATTACTTTGTGAACATCCTTAAAATGTAGTTCATCTACATATGTGAACCACCTCAGTGGACAGTATCTAAAGAGCCCTGTGTCTCTTTACAGTCTTCAGAGTGTCCCTTACCCGTAGCTCCATCTTGTGCCAGGGCTGCTTCTTAGCGTTGATGCTGTAAATCTTTTTTTGTTTGGCCATCTCCACATAGGCTTCATGGCCCTGTCTGAAGTAGTACACCTGCGCACACACACACACACACACACACACACAGCCATCAGCCGTCATTTCAAGTCTACCACATACCACTACATATGTTTCTGGTACATTATGTATATTCTTCTGGACTGTAGTTGTAGCTGCGGAGCATTGCAACGCCAGTGCAGACCTTATTTTCTTAGGTTTACTGGCCATCGCAGCCTCATGGGCCCGCTAACTTTAGCGCGAACTAGTCTTGTTGTTATTAGATTAGATTAGATTCAACTTTATTGTCA
>NC_045750.1:23945854-23946316 GCF_008692095.1 Etheostoma spectabile
ACAGGTACAAGGCAACGAAATGCAGTTTGGGTTTAACCAGAAGTGCAATAGCAGTTACATGTTATGTAGTGTTGTGGTATGAGCCGACATGCGGTGAGGACAACAAGGCGGCGTGTACCTCGTCTCCCATCTGGGGTATGTAGGGACATCTCCGGGGGACCGTGTCCGTGATCCAGGCAGAAGGAAGCCACTCCTCCAGAGTTAGCCCTTGCTCCTGAAACTCGGCCCTCTGCGTGACACGCAACCAAACAAATATTCAGTATGGAACTTTTGCATTGTGTTACATTTCTTTTTTACTTTACACAAAATCTATATGAAAAACAATGTACGTGTGTTCTTCTTTAGCCCTCCTGTTGTCCTCGGGTCAAATTTGACCCCTTTAAAAAATGTCTATATCTTAGGTTTCTTTACCACAAAAAAAAAATGGATTGGATTCCATTCAGATCTGAGGCTCCCTGCTCT
>NC_045750.1:23946326-23953415 GCF_008692095.1 Etheostoma spectabile
TTTAATTCTCTCTTTATTTGCTATAAATTTGATTTAATGCAATGTCTATTTTTATGATTGTATGATGGAAAGCTAATAAATGGACCTTGAGATGAGACAATTTGAGTTTGTCAAATGCTTTTTACAAGGTCAAGAATGAGCCTTTAAATTTAAAATATTTTTTGGTAATAAGAAGTTAACCCTCTTGTTTTCCTCGGGTCAAATTTGACCCCTTTAAAATGATCTGTATCTGAAATATGGGTTTATTTTTAACCAAATTACCACCAAAAAAATGGATTGGATTCCATAAAACGCTCTTTGCAAATACAATTGATCACTTCCATTCCTCTGATCTTAACTACTAGTCAAAATAATTCCTAATTTCTGCTTTTTTAACTCAAATATTAGGTACAATTCTATATAAATGAGGATTATTGACCATGAATTCCAAAAAGTAGTGTACAACTAGTGGTAGTAAGGTGAGAAAAAGGGACAAAAATGTCCAATTTGTGTCTGTTTTTTAACCCTGGAGGACAACACACAGTAACAATAACAAGGTAGAACCCACTATTTAGTCAAGGGCCGTTTTTTTAATGACAAACCTTTCTCTTCTCCTTTGGCTGCTTCTTCTTTGGTAATGCGTCGTCTTTGTCTACTTTATCCTTCTTTCTTTCCTTCTTCCCATCCCTCTTCTTCTCCCCGTCTTCCTCCGAGCTGCTGCTTTTCTTTTTCACTTTCACGCTCTTCTTGGGCGGTTCGAGGTTGATCCCGGCGTCCGCCGTCCAGTCGGAGTAATCGCTGGAGTAGTCGCTGCCAACGCAAGGGAAAAGACTCAGTACACAGAAGGTTGGATTTGGGTATAATGTGTGGCGATAGCAGATAGTCAATATAATAAATGTGTGCGATATACTGTGTGTACAGCATATTACCTTGAACTACTGTGGTCATCCGGCCAGGGCTCCTTTGGTTCCTCTTCCTTCTCCTCGGAGGAGGAATGCCCGTTGATTTGCCGAACATCCACCTCTCCCTGGCAACACACACATCATTTAACGTGAGCGCTCAAATGAACAGAAAACAGATGGAATCCGTTTAAAAGGAAGGCGCTGTATAATAAAGACAAATATTTGTCTATCATAGTCACACCTGGAAGCTAAGCTGTTAACAAGAGATAAATGGTACCCCCCCCCCAGACGGTTGGTATATATTTGGACAAAAAAATTGTTTGATTTTGAATTTATTACACTGTTTTTACTGCTTTGAAGGTAGGGAAATGCCATATCCTGTAAGGTTTTCACTGTGTATTTTTATGACAGGGATCCTTTTTGGAACATGAACACAAAGAGTCTATTCCATCAATATACATATATAAAATGCTCATATTCATGTTACATTTCACAGCAATAGCAGTCCATAATTGTTCTCCAGAGAGCTAAAGTCCCAGTGGGCAGAACAAGTTAACGAGCTAGCAAAGTCTTAAAAGAGTTTTTGGTGAAATCTGCTGATCTAAAATTGGACTAGAACAAAAGCAGTTATAACAAACTAGATGAGCCAACAAAAATGGGAAAAATGCCTCGAGTTGAAGAACAAAAAAAAACAACCTCCTTAAAAAAACGACAATTCAGATCTGTTTTTAAAGGGAAGAAAGTATGTAGTAGTATATGTAGTAATGCAGTTTTAAAGTATGAAACTAAATTCAAGGCAGTAACCGTACCGTGTCTACCTCTGAGGTGCTTTCGTCGTCGTCGGCAGCCTCGGCGCTCTGGCGGCTCGTCTCCTCCATGGCTGCGCGTGTGTGGTAGCCGTGGTTACCCTGGCTCCGCCTCCCCTCGTCGACCGACTCGGCTGTGGGGTGAACCTGCGACAGCAGAAGATGAAGGACAGATAGGAGACAACAAACTGGCGATATGAGTACTGGTAGTGGAATTGTACTTTAACAAGAAAGTGTCAACAAACTGTTAAAGGACCCCTGGCATGAAAATTTATTAAGTTTTTTTTAACATTAATATGCATTCCCCCAGCCTGCTATGGTCCCCCAGTGGCTAGAAATGGTGACAGGTGTAAACCGAGCCCTGGGTATCCTGCTCTGCCTTTGAGAAAATGAAAGATCAGATGGGCCGAGCTGGTATCTTGCCCCTTATGAGGTCATAAGAAGCAAGGTTACTTCCCCTTTCTCTGCTTTGCCCGCCCAGAGAATTTGACCCACCCATGAGAGAGAGACTTTATAGCTTTCAAACGACCAAAGTAGCAGTTGGTCGACCCAACCCCCCCCCCAAAAAAATCTACAGAATCAGAAATGGCACACACTAAGGAAAGCTCATTGTGGGACTTGCTGTAGTGGCTGGAATTCTGCACCAAGGCTGAATTTTAGGAAAGAGACTTCAGATCCAGTATTAGGGGACCACTAAGGTCTATAACAATGCTTCAGATCCATTATTGGACCACTAAGGTCTATATAAGGAGACTTCGATCGTATTAGGGGACCACTAAGGTCTATATAAAAGAGACTTCAGATCCAGTATTAGGGACCACTAAGTCTATATAAAGAGACTCAGATCCAGATTAGGGGACCACTAAGTCTATTAAAGAGAGCTTCAGATCCATTTTAGGGACCACTAAGGTCTATATAAAAGAACTTCAGATACTATTAGGGACCACTAAGGTCTATATAAAAGAGACTTCAGATACAGTATTAGGGACCACTAAGGTCTATATAAAAGAGACTTCAGATACAGTATTAGGGGACCACTAAGGTCTATATAAAGAGACTTCAGATGCAGTATTAGGGGACCATTAGGTCTATAGAAAGAGACTTCAGATCAGTATTAGGGACCACTAAGGTTCTATATAAAGAGACTTCAGTACAGTATTAGGGGACCACTAAGGTCAATATAAGAGACTTCAGATCAGTATTAGGGACCACTAAGGTTATAAGAGACTTCAGATACAGTATTAGGGGACCACTAAGGTCTATATAAAAGAGTACTCAGAACAGTATTTAGGGGACCACTAAGCCTATTAAAAGAACTACTTCAGATCAGTATTAGGGACCACCTAAGGTCTATATAAAAGAGACTTCAGATACAGTTTAGGGGACCACTAGGTCTATAAAAAGAGACTTCAGATACAGTATTAGGGGAAGCATCCAAAAGCAGACCCATGTCTGGGACCTTAGTTAAGAATAAAAAGTTAATAAGAAAAACTAATTATTTCCTGAAAACAATAATGTGTGTGTGAGTGTTATTGCGCTTCCCTGCTCTCCTTAGGGAGAGAGTGGATGGTCTCGCCTCCTCTCTGACTGATAAATATTACTCCCTTCCCCTTTAGCTTCACGCCAGTTTATCTGTCTTCTACACACACACACACACACACACACACACACCAACACACACACAACACCACACACACACACCACACACACACACACACACACACCCACACCACCACACACACACACACACACACACACACACACACACGAGTAGTTTACAGGACAAAAAAGGAGGAAATTCAAAAAGGCAATATAGGGCACAGTGCAGTGTGGGAGCTGAGTGTAATTTGTGCATTTAGTATGTGTAGGTGTTAGACACCCAAACTCTCACACACACACACACACACACACACACACACACACACACACACACACACACACACTATTTCTATCATGTACAAAAACAAGTTCCTCTTTGTGGTATCGGCGTTTGCGCGTTACCTGACAGAGGCGTTCTCCAGCTCCGGGACCAGCACCCTGCGGCTCCAGGCCACCAGGTCTCCCTCTGTGGCCATCTGGCTGCGCGGGGCGTTGCTGTGCATCTGGCGGACGCCCTCGATCTGCCCGCTGCGACGCAGACCCACGTTGGGCGGAGAGTGCACCTCTGTGGGCGAACCCACCGATCCTGAGGGAAGAACACGTCAAAGAGAGAGAAAAAATAGTGCTTTCGATTTGTTTGTATTTGTGTTTTTATTTATAAAAAGGGCAAAACACATTAATCAACATTTCTGTGAATATGCCAATGTTAGCCAGTCTCCCTGTCATGACACAGCCCTTACCTCTGTTGGACCTGGTGTCATTGGCTCCCAGTCTTTGGTCCTGTTCCTGCTGCAGCCTCTGGATCATGGTATCCAGAGGACTGGAGCCGTCCACCGCCTGCTCACTCACCACTTGGTTCAGGCCTGAAACACAAACACACACACACACACAGACACACACAGACACACACAGCAACGGCGTAAGAGAGAGACTTTTATTGTGAAAGTACACACGGAGACGACCACTACTGTCTCATATTAACTGCATGGACACAGTGCGTTATTGCATATATGTCTATCTCTATTTAGTGGAGGTCAGCTAAAGAAATAGTCTGCATGTCACAGTGGTCTACCATCAACATCAAAGAAGAAGAAAAAAGGTGATGGATTTCCCCCCCAAAACCTTTACAGTCACCTAAACACCCACAATGCTTTTTCAAAGCTGACAGCAGGGCAATGTTAGGTTAACACTGTTCTATACACGGTGGGCATGTCGAGTCATATTGACTCACAAGAAAATTCCTGTCCCCCCCCCCCCTTGCCTCCTTCACCTGTCTCCGCTGTGCACTACTAATGCATTTCATAAACTACTGTTTCTGTTTGCGTCCCTGCCAAGATTATTAATTGCCTTATTAATTCTGGTTTTAATTGCCAATGCTGGTGTAGTGTCAGTAAAAGCCATCTCATTAAACACATCTGACAACAGCTAACATTCTTAACAGCAATATGACCAGCTTGACCAAAGTGCCTTTGATCAGCTGACAGAAGGGGGTTACAATTAGACAGAAGAAGACGGCGTCACCTCCAGGTTAAGATCTGATCCGAAGCGTGCGGGAGGAGTAGAACTACGGCTTTGTTCATGCCCCCAGACCACACAGAGAGGACTGATTTCAGCCTCTGTACCTGAGGAAGTGACCCCCATCTGCGGGATGAGCTGCTCGTCCCTGCAGCCCTCCCTGCCAGGCACCAGCCGCTGGTATCTGGGCGGGTGGGGGTTCCCGTCCACATCCACCAGGAAGGGAGGGGGCATCAGGTGTGGCGCCTGCTGCGTCTGTTCGTCCAGCACGTAGTTGTTGGCATCTCGGATCAGTGGCCGGTAGTCCGTGTGGAAGAACATCTGGTCCGCTATCTGAAGCACGGGAGGAAAGTAACAAGGGAGATTTTAGATTTTCTTTTTCACCACTTTTCTGGGAAAGACATTTTGAAATGACATTTTTTATCACCGATGACATCAATTACCTTGTCATACTTGCTGCTGGAGCCAAAGCCAAAGATGAGCAGGTGTCCATGGGAGTCGGTGGCTGCAAAATGTTGCCCATCTGGACTACATTTGCAGTCAAACAACGCTCCGTGGCCTTGGCCCTCAATCTATCCACAAAAGAGAGAGACAGGGCGGGGGAGGGGTGTATTGTGAAATAGGTGCACAACGTAAATCCTAGTATTACACTACCAGGTAATTGTATGGCATAGACAGACAACTCAACATGTCTAGTACACAAGATCAACTGCACTATTCCTAATGTTATATGTATGTTACTTACAAGTATTAAGCTACAAAATAGCAATAGTGACAAAAGTAGAGTTTGATAGACAGCAAGAGCGCAGTAATGACGACTATTAAAAACAGAGCACCACCCGTAGAAACTTCACCAACAGAAAACCAAAGAGACAAAACTAACAGCTCTGACGGTCAGCCACCTGTTGCCCTTAGTTCGCTCCATTCAAACACAAGATTGTCAACATTTCTTAAGAGTTTTTTTTAACCTTATGCCCCTTAAATCGGTAAAAAAAAAGACTCAGATGAACCTGAAGCAGTCAACTTTCATCTTCTACTTTGGTATATTGAGGAAAGGTGCGTGTGCTTTTAGCTGGAGAATAGTGGGGTCACGAGTTCATGCGGTGAAGTTAAAGAAGGGCTGCAGATATAAAGTAAGAATGAGCAGTGCATATCATTTTCAACTGTTGTGTTGCAATGGGTGTGCGGGTTACATGACGTGTAGATTGTAGTCCCATGAGTTGAATTCCTCTGCAGGGCATGATGTACTAACATTACCAACCTTTACATCAATACTGCTGTGTAAATTGACATTACCGAGGCAATTCTCTGACTTTGTGTTTCCTTTTTACTTTCACGCCATTTACCATGATCCTGTAATACTCCCTTGTGTCATTGTGTCAACAGGGTCCGCTCTTTAACAAAAGTGCCATAGCCTCGCCTTAAATTTGACACGCTTGTCATCGAACACTATTCACTGTCTATGATCAACACCAAGATTTGGCCGACTGACCAGCACACTGGGTGACTCACTTGTTCTGAGACTGTGATTAATGCTTTCCTGGGTAACCATAGAGACCCAACCAGGAAAGACACAGGCTGGCTACAGTAATTGACACAATAGCTGAATATGTACACTGGCATATGTGTATCGGTGCGGAGTCATCCTATTCCTGTACCCTCGACTCATGCCACACATTGTGCATTAAACGGGAGAGAAAATGCCAGCATGGAGGGCAGAGAAGCAAACAGAGGAGAACGTGAAACCATACGTGAGGGGGAGAAGAGTGGCGGGTGAGAGAGAATGAATGGGAGACAAGTGGCGTTTTTCCATGACATGGAACCTGCTCGACGTGTCTCAACTCTGCTCGCTCTCTACTTTTTAGGTTTTCCATTATTAAAAAAATTCAAAAAAAATTGTCTTCTGGCTTTGGCAACACAGGGATGGCAGTAGCTCTGGGTTGGGAACCGGAGGGTTGCTGGTTCAAATCCCTAAGTATGGTGGCGGACTGGTAACTGGAGAGGGCCTGGGCACTGCCAAGGTGCTCTTGACCAAGGCACAGAACCCCCAACTGCTCGGGCCTTTCCATGGGCAGCCCCCCCACTCTGACATCTCTCCCTTAGTGCGTGTAAAGGTACTGAGCGTGTGTGTGTGTAATGTTATATAACAGTAGTGTAATGTAATGACAACAAAGTGAAAACATTGTAATGTCCCCTTAGGGGATTAATAAAGTATACATTATTATTATTAGCACACCTTAGACGTTCTGTGTGTGTGTGTGTGTGTGTGTGTGTGTGTGTGTGTGTGT
>NC_045750.1:23953425-23958839 GCF_008692095.1 Etheostoma spectabile
TGTGTGTGTGTGTGTGTGTGTGTGTGTGTGTGTGTGTGAGTTTCCTGCGGTGTTGCTATGACGAACCAGCCACGCTCGCCTCACCAATGAGGTGATACTAAGTCTGCAATGGAAAAACGAGTGCAGGGCACTGCGGCCCAGTTGAGTAGAGCCGCTACTAGCAGTGGGTAATTGGAGAAAATGAAAGGGAAAGAATGTGTCGTAGTAAAAAAACGCTAAATGCACATATTATCTGGGCCACGTGTAAGGACCTGGTGACTTTCAGGATCGGTGTGAACACAGCCAAAGAGACAGAGAGGCACAGGATGAGACTCACCATGTTGAAATAGGAGCGAATCTTCACTCCTCGGGCCAGGTCCCACACAATGCAATTCCCATCATGCCCCGCTGAGAAAAGGATCCTCGGATCAAATGGATGCGGCTCCAAGACAAAGACCTCATCTTCATGACCCTGTCGTTAAACAACATCATCATCTAGATTAGACACTTCAAGAAATGAAAAAAACACCAGTGTTTGTTTCTTAAAGGTCTAACCTTTTTTTGCACGTTTTGTTCTCTTAACATTTTAGGCCCTTTCACACATGCACCGCAACTCTGAATATATCTGGACATTACCGGGTAGTAGAGCAATATGTGAGAACTCGATTGTCCAAATTAGTTGGACCGGACTTCACCTCGCCGGAACTAAATGCATCACTAGTACAAAGACCATGTCATTTCCAACTAAGCTACTGTGCATGGAGCAGGTCATTGTCTGGAGATTTCACAGCGAGCGAGTGGTCGTGTTGATCCAGTTTCAACCGAATGAAACAGAGGGTGAAGAAGAAGTGTCGTTAACACAAAGACGGCAACAAAAAGAGAATCAGGAACTCCTGTCGGTAAAAGCTGACGCCAAAATCGTCAGACAAATTCTACTAACTAAGCAAGGAACTCGGCTGTTTATAAGCTAATTATGAACCGGCTACATGACCGCAGTGTGATTTGTGTCACGTCCTGCCTCCTGCGGTATTTCCAGAAGATGAGAATGTAGTTGACACGGGCAACCTGCTGTTGTGCGATACGTGTGTGAGGGGGCAACTTTGGACAATGTCTACACACAATACATAGGGCCATGTCTTCCCATTGACCTGCAACTTTATGTATTTCTGGGTTGAACATTGTGTTGTTCTTTTTCTAAACTTTTCTCAATGTTTTTGTCAATTTTATTCCTATTTTTTTGTCACTTTTTGACTTCTTTTTTTTAATGTTTTAGTAAAAAAAAAATTAACAATTTCTTTGCCCCTTTTTCCGTTGTTTTTGAAGTTTTTTTTGGCACTTTTTCTGATTTTCTTTGGTCACTTCTTTAGCGTTTGAAAAAATCCTGTTGTTTTTTTTTTCAACATTTGTCACTTTTTTTGACATTCTTTCTGACATAAAACGTTTTTGTAAACCGGTCAAATTTGACCCGAGGACAACACAAGGGTTAATGCATCACTAGGGAGAGATTTTGCTGCTAACAATTGCATTACCATGCAACAATTAGGTAATATTGTTTCAAAAATGCAGTTGTGAAATGTTCAGGATAAGATCAAATGTGTCACAAAGTAAGAAAACTTGAAGTTTACACACACACACACACACATATATACAGTATATATATATATATATATATATATATGTGGATCTGTGTTTGTGAGCAGTGTGATTGCATGTGGATGTGTTTCATCACTACATACCATCAGGACATGGACGAGGTTGCCGGTGGTGGAGTTCCACACCTTCAGCGTCAGATTGTTGGCTGCTGTGATCACTGTGCTGTCGTGGCGATCCCATGCTACCATGGTAACCTTCAGTTTGGTCACCTTGTCTTCCAGCGGAGGAGGGTTGTATTTCCTGAAAGGGAAGATGTCGGTACACTGGCGTCATGTTTGGGGCCAATAAAGTTCAATGTGGTTTACATTATGAACAAAAAGTACATAAAAGAGCAAATAAAACATTCAAATGTCATAAAAACTAGTCAACAACTCCTCATATTCCTACCCCATTATTGAGAAGCATTCCACTCTGATAGCTAGACCTTATCTCTTTACTGTGTGAGATAATTGTTCACATCTGCTGTTACTGTGTTTACATATGTAAACTGTAAAACACATAATATCAGAAACATTTCAACACTTTGTATGCAATTCCCTGCTTAGACTTCATGCCCATTTATTTAGTGTAGGCCTTTCCAAAGACATTATGTGGATCAGTCTTGCTATACTGTAAAGATAAAAGTCCATTCCAGGGTTGCTGCTCACATTTTGAAATCACATTCAATGCCTGACATTTAAAAACCCGCTGTCAAGTCGGGACAGTTTCCAGCCGTTTCCTGCAGCCTTCAGGCTGAACAGGAAGTCACAGAAACGCTCACATCCTGTTGGGTCCGATTCCGATTTCATAAAATGTTACCAGACCCATATATCAGCTTGTACACAGTCGCCAGTTGTTTTTATCATGACAGAGTAGCTGTCAAAATGCTCTACATGTGATCTGCTGATTTCAATTAACAGTGTAGATGATTCAGTACGTAACCTGAACGGATTTAGTCTCTCTGACTCTTAAAAGGTAACTATCAGCCACACATGTGGCCCAGCATGTTCCCTCGGATCAGGGAGGCTCCAAGATCATGGTGGCAGCTGTCGCCATGGTCCCGCTCCACGTTCTGCAATGCCCTGTTCATCTTGCTACGCTCTGCTGTGCCCTGCCACGTCCTGCTGTGCCTTGTAATGCCGCACAGTGTCCTGCTATGCCATGAACTACTACAAAGAACTGCTACAAACTACTATTTTTTCTATTTTTGTTATTGCCACTCTTCACTCTAACCCCAACCGGCCCGTCAGACACCGCCTACCAAGAGCCTGGGCCTGGGCCTGGGTCTGGGTCTGTCCCAGGTTTCTTCCTGAAAGGAAGTTTTTCCTCGCCACTGTCGCACTGTTGCTTGCTCTGGAGGAAACTACTAGAACTGTTGGGTCCTTGTAAATTCTGGAGTGTGGTCTAGACCTACTCTATATGTAAAGTGTCTCAAGATAACTCTTGTTATGAATTGATACTATAAATAAAATTGAATTGAATTGACATGTGGTTTGTACAGAAAAAGCCTTTCAATCAGACAAATAGCAATTTATATATAACGGCATCATGTTGAATTGATTCTGAACCAATCAGGTGTTAGATCAGTTGGTCCACCTGGACCACGTGTGCATGACGTCAGAGCAAGTCGGGATCAAGTCAGACACAAATCTAACCGGCATGTTGTGGCCGGGGTGGGACAGTGGGTAGCGCAGGCCCACATACTGTATACTTCAAGGCTAATGCCTCGACAGAGGTCCAAGGTTCGAGTCTGGCCTGTGACAATTTCCTGCATGTCTTCCCCCCTCTCTCTCTCTCTCTCCTAGCTGTCCTGTCCATTAAAGGCGGAAAAGCCCCAAAAAAATAATCTTTAAAAAAAAATTTAAAAATAATCTAACCAGCATGTATTGGGCGACAATCGCCGGTGATCAATTCTGCGCAGAACTGAGCCTATTGTGATTTTCTTTCCACGGCAAAACAAATACACGATAAGGCGGAGCTTGAAATCTCAGCCTTGAAATGTTTGAAATCCACTTGACGATATTCCACAGTGATATTTTTTTAAGTAAAGAGGACCCCCGACCCCTCATCAGGAATGGTGAGGAAGTGGAAAAGGTCTCCTGTTTTAAGTTCTTGGGGATCATGATCTCAGAGGACCTGAAATGGGAGCTAAACACAACCACCGTGGTCAAAAAGGCGGATCTACTTTTTATGAACCCTCAAGAGGAGCAGCCTGTCGGCTCAGATCTGCATCTCCATTGAGTGTCATAACATACTGTATGACTGCATAACATGACTGCCAACTGCACAGGGAAGGACAGGAAATCCCTCAATCGAATCATAAGATCTGCGGAAAAGATCATTGGACTTCCCCCGCCCCCACCGGACGACACCCTCGAGATCCGCTGCCTCCGCCGAGCGCACTATTCTGCAGGATGAGACAAACCATCTCTTCACCCTGCTTCCATCTGGCAGGCGGTATCGAGCTTTTAGAGCACGCTCCAGGCTGCAGAACAGTTTCATCCCCCGGGGCCATCACAGATCTGAACAATCATGCCTCCCCACCCCCCCTCGTCAGCATAGTGGCACTTTCTAAAGATTATTTTTTGGGGCTTTTCCCTTTATTACATAGACAGTGGATGGGCATGAAAGGGGGACAGCGATGGGGGGTGACACGCAGGTCGGACTCGAACAGTTGCACTTTCTAGAATCTATTCTATGCAATGGGACTCTTCAATATTGGATGCCTTAATTATGTCTTTTCTTTTTGTCTTATTTTATTTATTGTGTGATTGTGTATGTGGAAGTGAGTATTGTTTTAGAGGCTGCACACGCAAATTCAATTGTGTGGTTCTACTGCACAATGACAATTAAAGTATTTTCTATTCTATTTTTTTGTATTTCCATATAACAATCATATGTAATATATATATATATATATATATATATATATATAAATAATATGTAGTGTGTATCAAATAGTCAAATAAATGGCAAATTGAACTGTGTCCCACTGTTAAAGAAGAACATTATAATTTACCATTTTAACTACAATTTGCTTGAAAATGTTAATTACAACATTTTGTAAAACAGTAAGATTGTTCTGGCCATTCTCACACTCACAGAATAGGATACAGTTAATTTTCCACATTAAGACACATACATGTTACAATATATCGACCTTTCATCCGCTTTAACAGTCCATAAAATCAGAAAAAGCAATCAACAAATTAAAAGTCTGCTCCTTTATGTTGCTCACTGGCTGTTGCGGCTCCCCACTGGAAGCATAAATATCCAGATTCTAGATTTAGAAATACCAGAAGGGCTTTGTGTCTTCTCTGTGTCCCCCTGGCCAACTGTCTTTAGCTTAGCATCATCTGAACTGTGTTTGTGTACTAACCCTGTCGCCTCGGAAAAAAAAGGGAAGCATTATGAGGAAAAGAAAGAGCAAATCATATTTCAATAAGTAAATACTGTAGGGAGATATTTCTCAAGCCACTGGGCATCATCTCAACACTTCATTTTCAGAATCTAATTCAAGACTTTTTAAGGATCCGTGGAGACCCTGGACTCTTTCTCTGTGTGTTTGCACTTTTTATTACAATATGTAAGCCTCAGTGCCATTATTAAAACCAACTAAATATTTATTTAAATAACCAGGTTATCTTAACCCTGGTGTTGTCTTCCCGTCGACCGTGCAGCTTTTTGTCATTCTGGGTCCAAATGAAAACCTTTTCCCCCAATTTTTTGGTCGTCTTTTTCGACACCTTTGTGGCTTTTTGACGTTTTGAAGCTTTTGTTCCTCCCAAGTGTATTGGCACTTT
>NC_045750.1:23958849-23970553 GCF_008692095.1 Etheostoma spectabile
TTTTACTTGATTTTAGTTATTTATTTATTTTTTACATTTTTGTTGTATTTTATAATCAAGTTTTTGAAAACCTTTTTTCCACTTTTCTGATGTATCTGTGGATTTTTTTAAAAGTTTTTCTCGTCGTTTTCTCATGTTTTTGAAGCATTTTTGTCGACCTATCAATTTTTTGCAAATGCAATAAAATCTAATAAAAATACCCAAATGAATTGAAAGTATTGAACTGATCATTTATTTTACACTAAATAACGATGTAGGGAACCAGCCACGTTATTGTTTAAAGAAAACCCAAATTTCTGATATAGAAACTTTTTGAAAATGGGTCAGATTTGAGCCGAGGACAATAGGAGGGTTAAATACTGTATCTTATTCTTTTTAAAGATTATTTTTTAGGCCTTTCCGCCTTTAATGGACAGGACAGCCAGGTGAGGTCAGACTCGAACCCTGGACCTCTGCGTCGAGGCATAAACCTCTAATTATATGTGCTATATGTTGGCTCTACCAAGTGAGCCAACCCGGCCACCTGTGTTTATTCTTATTGCGGTTTGCTGTGTTCATAACGAGCAATAACGAGTGTCATGTCCGTGTGTTCACTGTTGCCTGCTGTAAATCTATACCCTGTCTGGGAGCAGCCGGGTAATCAATCACTGTGTCACACTTTATGCCACAGGTGTGATAGTGTTGTTTTATCTCTTTAACTTGATTATTTATGTGCCGTAGATAATGGACTCTAAATAAATGAATGCAAATGATACGTCTGTGACTTTAATATACAACGGTGATTGATTTTGTCATAACCCCAAGAGCATCCCAATGCGCGGCTCTGAGCTCTGAGCACAGCAGCGCTGGTGGGAAAGCCAGACTTTGACAGCCATACACACACATACCCGGGTAATTTGGTCTGCATGTCCAGCAGAATGCTCCTCCAGCCCTGAGGCTGCAGCTGCCAGATCCGGGCTGTACCATCCCTGCTGCCGCTGACAAACCTACACAGACACACACATACACACACACACACAGATTTGTGAACATGGATTCATGCAGCAGCTAAATAAGCATAACACTTGCTTCTATTTTAGCTTTCTGCAATACAATGAACACTTTCATCCTTGCACATGAGGATACACTAATTGTATGCACCCCCCCCTCCTTCTCTCCATCTCCATCTCCTCCAACATTCTTTTTTTTTGCATAGACAGTCTACCTCCTTCACTGCAGAGATTACAGCAACCCAGGGGAATTACAGCTGAGCTTGTTTTTCTGCTAACTCCACATAGACACATGCAATGCAATTTAAGTGCATGATATGTGCAAGTGTGTGTGTGTGTGTGTGTGTGTGTGTGGTGTGTGTGTGTGTGTGTGTGTGTGTGTGTTGTGTGTGTGTGAGTGAGAGAGAGAGCGTATCAGATAGGAAGTAAATGTGGTGTTTCTGCTGACACCATCAAGTCACAAGACAACACCCGGAGGTCCCATACAAACAAACAGCAGTGCACACACAAATATTAACTACACCTATTATGTAGCTCAAACACACTCGCATACACACACAACTGTGCGAGCCCACCTGTCACTGCAATGTGAGAACTGGATGCTGTCAACTTTGTCCTAGGTGAGAAAAACACAGGAGTAAAATCAAAACAATGCGATGTGTAACAAGCATTCCCTCTACTAGACTGTCTAATAATGGCAAATTTAATGTCTAGTACCCGTGAATCATGTTTTTGACTGAAAAGAATCTTAACTCAAGGTCTCACCGTCTTCCTCAGTTGATGGACATTGTCATGAAAAATAATGACCAATCTCCATGACAATACCAACAATCTTCAATACAACTGAGCAAAGTCCATGAGATACAGTTAAAAGCTTCTGGGGAGGAAATCAAGTAAGTGGACCTTGAGTTGAAACATTTTTGGTCCAAATACTGTTTCCACTTAAACTTGTTGATTAATACGTCCAACAAATACACAATGTTTAGCATCTTACTGTGACATACAGGGAGTTCTTTTAAAAAAAGGACTAGCTTGACGACTCACTGTATGGGACTCAAGTTCGGAGATCTTCTCAGGTTGGCCTGACCCAAAGTAGTACACCCTGATGATGTGATCGGTGCTTCCTGTGGCCAGAAACATACCACCTGGACACACACACACACACACACACACACACACACACACACACACACACACACACACACACACACACACACACAGTCAGAGCAACAAAATTCCTATATTCCAATACTTTATTAACATAAATAATAAAAGAGAAACATGTGCTCAACAAGTGTGGAGCACACTTATCCCACACTTAGTAAAAGGCAGCAGGGTGGCTGTCTGCTGTGCTAGCTCTTCAGTTAACCTGTGCACTTTTTTTTCATAACTCTGTGTTGCCGTCCCCCCCCCCCGGTGGTCTCGAAGCATGCGTGGAAATCAATTGCGCGCGGTGCTCACCTGCGCTGAAGGAGGAGCAGATCATCTGGACGCCAGGTCTGGAACGCTCCGTGAACTTACTGGGCCTTTGACTGGACAAACACACACACACACACACAAAAAGACATTTTTATGTTTTTAATAGAACAGGTTTTATAGGTGGGTATGTGATTTTGGCTTCCTTTGTGCATCGTATTACTATCAAGTAGTTACATAACTATTTTTTAAATGCATATTCAGTTCTGTGAAATTCCATTGATGAAGCACTGAAGAAAATAGAAAATGAAAAAGACCATAGCCATAAAAAATCATCCTAAATCCTTGTGTAGTTTGGATCCATACAGCCTTAAATAATGTTCTGCACGAGGCAAGACCATTCAAGAACATCAAGACACACGCAGCACAATAAAAACCCAGTAAACTATTTTTTTCACAATGTGACAAACAAGCAAAATCTTAGCAAAATGCTCAAAAATGTTGGAGGCAGAAGATGTGAACGGCACTTGAGACTGTGCGTCCTGCGTGTGCTGCATTTGTGTTCCTCACCCAAACTTGAGCGTGCGTGCATCCCACTGCCAGAAGCAGATGGTGCCATCAGCTCCGGTGGATGACAGGTAGCGCTTTGAGCCGCAACAGAAAGGAGAAAACTGCAACAGCAACAAAAAACAATTAGAGCTTGCAGCGGAGTAGAATGGCCAATCAACAGCCGCTGCAAACATTACAGCAAAAAAGAAAAGGACAATTAACCCGCGTAAGCTTAAAAAGCATCCAGCGACAGTGTAGGGGGATGTGAGAGATTATCATACAAGCCTAAAACCAACTGTGTAGGATCAAAGATTTAACAGATAACATAAATACTGAGACTTTACAGGAAAACGCTGGCAATGTTCTGTGTTCTTTTTATTGTCGACAAGTCCCATGAAAAGACCAAAAACATAAGGAACTGATCGTACTAGGAAGTATTCCCTGCGTGGCCAAAACCTAATTAAGCTTATTCCTCATGTTCCTTTGTTACAGTGAACATGGGTACAGTAGTTTATTTTGAGTAAATCCCACTTCACGCCAACCTTATGCCATCAATACTTATTAGCGTGTATTCATTTATGGCTGAAATCGGCCCCAACAAATGTACTCTTGTTTGAGTAATCTTTGCCAAAAGCTGCAATAGCCAGCTGGAAATTTAGGAGATGACTTATATATTTCTTATACCGTATACATTTAAGATTCATGTCTTCAGTAGGAACAAACAGCTTGAAGCTGAATGCCACATCAAGTTTAGAGAGGGTGGAAATCAACACGATAAGAAAAACATTGAATAGCGCCTGCCCGATCCTAACAACTGGCAACATTGTGCACATTTCAAATGATGAGAATGAGTCTGCTCATGACACCAGTACTGGCTTTTATTACATATTGGATATGAGCCAGTCATGCCATCTTTCGCCCATATGTTAGAAGTTTCTTCTTGACCTCATCTACTTAACATGTGAAACCTATTGCGGAGTTCCAATAAAAAACATCAGCTAGGCGCCAACTTTAGAGGCGTTTTTAACTGTCCAGTTTGGGGGAAGTTTGTACAATGTACTGTTACGGACTTACACACATGGTGGGAAGACTTAAAAATATTATTAGCTCTTTTCAGGCAAAACCAAACACAGAAAAACATACGCGCAAGAGCACGCAGCCTGAGCGTCCTGGTACCTGCAGGGAGGTGATAGAGGCGGCGTGTCCCTCCAGGACGGCCAGAGGGGCGCAGGTCTGTAAGCACCACACCCTGATGGTCTTGTCACAGGACCCGGCGGCGATCATGGTGTTTTCGTAGCTGACGGCCATGTCGGAAATCTCGGCGGCGTGGCCGCGCAGCGTCGCCAGCAGACGGCCGTCGTCTGTACCCCAGATCTTCACGAGGCAGTCGTCCGAGCCCTGGGAAGGAAAGAAGGCGCGCCGATATGGCGATCAGATGTGAGTGAAGACTATTTTGTGGAGTTGGAGAAGTGGCCTGTCTGCCTCTGCATCACCTCTAGTAAGACAAAATAAACACGTCGAGTCAAAAAAGACTTTTCAAATATTTCTGGGCACGCTGCGCCCTTCAACTTTCCGCACTCTGACAGACTTGGAACACAAACCGAGGAAGGAATGAGGTTCTTGAGATGCAGGTGATTCATCTGCAGAGACAATAAACATTGTCACTGTGTCAGGTTCAGTTCTGGCCAATAACCCAGTAACACTGTCTCTACAGCACCTGTTTACCGGTTCCACTGTTATTCCATTTATTTAGTATTTATTCATCATTCTCATTCTCATATCTCACTTATTATCCATTATTTATTCATCATTCTCATTTCCTATTTCAGAACTGTTCCTAATGTTTATACTGTTCATATTGTAATATAATAACTTAATACCATTTATCCCAGTACCCATTGCGCACATTTTAATAATTTTTATTGGACTCTTCATTGCACTCATCCCTCTACATTGTTTCTGTTTAGAGTATGTATGTGCTAGTGTGTCTATATTAGTGTGTATATATTGGTTGTTTGTTTTGAATGTGTAAGCACATTGTGAGCAACTATGCTCCAAAAGGGAAATTCCTCGTATGTGTCTTCATACCTGGTCAATGAAGCTGATTCTGATTCTGATTCTGATTCAAGGCCCTTGTTAGTCATCTGCACAAACTATTTCTATTACCAGTAAGGACATTATGTAAACACTGCAGCTATCAACACCTTTACAAAATAATCTTCTGAAGAGTAAGCATTGTCAAATCAATAGGTCTAATGTAGCGCTGCTAGCTGTTCCGGCAACGTGAGCCATCACTGGACAATATTCTGCACTATGCATATTTATTTATTTATTACTCTGTGTCATGTCAAACTGTGCAATATGTCATCTGTATGTCTGGGTATATATTAGGGGTGGGGGAAGAAATCGATACAGCATAGTATCGCTTTATTTTCAGTGGCAATACTGTATCGATACACAGACGCCAAGTATCGATCTTTTATTATAGATCAAATATTATATACGTTGGTCGGGTTGTTCTCATTTTGCAGCAATAAAATTGAAGTGATATGAACAAAATGAGGAAGTTGTTGTTGTTTTTTTTAGATAAAACAGATGTTGACAAAGTTTCCTTATGGGGACGTCATTTGAAATTGGGAAAAATTAGAAGTTATATTGCAATATCGCAGAATATTGCAATATGTATAAAAATCACAATGATATCGTATCGTGGCACAAGTATTGTGATGATATCAAATCGGGAGGCGTCTGGTGATTCCCCCCATAGTATATATATATGGTTTATATAAGGGTGTTAATAGTGTAAATATGTTTGTATTATTACTA
This sequence comes from Etheostoma spectabile, assembly GCF_008692095.1. Lineage (NCBI taxonomy): Eukaryota > Metazoa > Chordata > Actinopteri > Perciformes > Percidae > Etheostoma > Etheostoma spectabile. Next base: position 23,964,630 of record NC_045750.1, read on the forward strand.
TTAATTATTATTATTATAACTAATTCTATTTTTCCTATTTCTTATATTTTCTGTATATATTTGTTTTCCTACGTCTATTTAATGCGTGTTTGTGTTATTCTGATGTGTCATTTTTTTTCTTTACTTTTGCGCTGCTGTGACACAGGAATTTCCCCAGTGTGAGATTAATAAAAATCTACCGTATCTTTGTTATGGTTTTGGTATGTTTCAGTTTTCAGTTTTATTTGGGTAGTCTGGTTTTCCGTCTTGTCTTGTCTGTTAGTTTTCCCGCCCTTGTGATTGTCTAATGTGTTTCACCTGTTTCCCAACCCTAGTGTCACCTGTCCCTTGTTTGCTCGTTACCTTGTGTATCAGTCTCTGTGCTGTCTTGTCGTGTTATGTGGATTTATTCTGAAGTTCCGTGTGGTCCGGTTTTCAGCCTGCTTTCTTGTTCTGTATTGCTTTTGGTTGTAAGTGTTCGCCCGCCTGCCTCTGGGGCCTGTTGCACGAAAGCAGAATGAAGACATCCAGGATAAGTGAAAAAGCGCAGCTTGACTCAGTGTGATCCGCTCATCGCGGCTTAATCGGTCGCACCTTAACCTAGCCAGGGTGAACAGGTGAAGCTACGTCAAGCCAGGTGTAGATAGCTGGGATAAGTTTATGTTCCCGGCTTTCTTAAATGGACCACGGTATCCATCACAGATTTACTGATGACATGGAGAAGACGCGCGCGGCATATGTTTCACCCAATGAGCAACGGCTTCTAATGGAAAGTAACGAGGAGGTGAAGCATATAATATGCAGAAAGGGAAATATGGCTGTTATCAAACTGAGAAAAAAAGCCCAGCAGACTATAGTGGACTGACTGAATGCGTAAGGATGTAAAAATATCTATTTAGCCTACAAGTCACTCCACATTTTTACAAAGTTGTAGGCTACACCGTGTTTTTCAATTGTTTTTAATATGCTTGTTTTTATGTGTTGGTTTTATTGCTGTATCTGTTTTTAGAAGCTGGTTTTGCATTAAAGTGTCTTAGAGTAGCCTACAATGTAAAGCACTATATAAAATAAAATGTATTATTTAGCCTACTTTGCCTTAAAAGTGGGCAGAAGGAATTAATGTTCCTCGGGAAATTATCCCTAGGACTAGGCTTAACTTCAAACCCTTATTCACAACATGTTAACATATTTTACATTCATATGCACAATTCTCTATAAGCTGTATCAAATTCAATACACACATATGTAAAATAATGTATTTTTTTTTTCTTCTCCCAAGCTCCAAGCTGACAAGTGACAGAACCATCCTCTGTGAGGAATGTACACTACACTGTATATGTATACAAGCCAGGTTATTGGTCCAGTGATGTGAGACTAATTGAGAAGGTTGTGAAACCAACGTAAACTCTAATACCTAATAAAAAAAAAACATTAGGCCCACATATTAAGGAGTAACACAAACTGTCCTTTATTAGAGAAGTACAAGCGACAAGAAAATGAAGTCATGAATGTATTAGTCTCTGACTAATCTGCCATTAATATCATCTGGGAATATCGCTGCATTGTTCCACTTAATCTCCGGGGCGCGTCCGGTATAAACCTGAAGCTGCAGACCACGGACGCCATGCTGCTCATCTCTATTTTTACAGAAAGAGTGGACTCTGCAGCCGGATGGTGTTGCTAAGAACTTGCAATGTATAACTATTATCAGACCGGTCCTCGCTGCCTCGACACACTACCGGCCCACCGGGAAAAGCCCCGACTCTCCTGATTGCTGCTCCCCGTTTGGGTCCAGTGTAACCATTTGTAACCGTCTAACCAACTGCTATAGTAGGGTTTGGAATCCAACTTGTGACAGCAATCGTGAAAAGTAATGCATGTCAAGAAACATAAAGCAGAACACAATAAGTGTTAAACACTGGCAGCAGATTTAACACATGAGACTCCAGGATTAATCTTAGCCTGGCTGTTAGCCTGCTCTGGACCAGGTTAGCCGCAAAGAATAAATCTCCATGGTTACTTAGCTGGGTTTAATTTTAACCTGCGACCAAGTCAAAGCTAAATTCAATCAGTATAACTTGAATATCCTGGTTTTGTGCAAGAGGGCCCCAAACATTTTTCCTTGTATCATTTTCATTTAATCATCAAGCTCACCATTACCTTTGAGTCAACTCTTTGAGCCTTAACAATCTTATCTTATCCCCCCCCCCCCCCCCCCCCCCCCCCCCCACACATAGAATGTACACTTGATTAAATCCCACAAGGGGAAATTACAATTTACACTCTGTTGTCATTACACACAGGCCTGAATTACACACACATGCTCAGTATCTATACATGCACCAATCGAGAGATGTCAGAGTGGGGGGGAGGCTTCCAATGGAAAGGCACCCCGAGCAGTTTATGGGTTCGGTGCCTTGCTCAAGAGCACCTTGGCAGTGCCCAGGAGGTGAACTGGCACCTCTCCAGCTACCAGTCCACCACCATACTTGGACTGTCACGATGAGGTCTAGTTACCGAAGACTCTTTCATCATACACATGAATACATCTGATCACTCTAAATGAAGTCTCTCCTGATTGACACGTGGGTTATCAAGGAAATCAGGTTCCTGCCACCATGTAGATGTTTCCTCAAACTCTACCCTGCATCTGGGCATTGATAACGATGGGTTAACAGTAAGCAGGTAAGAGTACTGAATGTCATTCGACACGTACTGTGAGAGAGTCAGGGCTATGAGTACTAAGTAGAATGGAACCAAAGAAGATTAAGCTACTAATAAGAAGGCCCTCTAATTAGAATATTTAGTAAATTAAGTCAAAGTATTGCAAGCTAAAAAAGGAACAACAATGCTTCAAAAAGACTATAATAAATAATCCATAAAGCCAAGCCTAAGACTTTTGGTAGCCTAGAGGCAGCTTCTTATATTCCTTTAGTCTGGATCAAGACCCTTAATCAAGACATGGAGACTCCAGGGACCGGAGAAGGTCTGCCTGTGATCCATCTTGTAAGGGGTTAAAGGGTCTGTGACATCTGGACCTTGATTACCATCTTAAAAATAACAGGTAACCAGTGTCAAGATGCAGATCTAATAGTTTTATTTTACTTTTTGAATAGTATGTGTGATGTGTACAAGCTGGAAATAAAAGAAGTGACTTGTGAAAAGGACAGAAATACACAGAGCCACTAAATGAGGAGGGGTGAGGGTAAAAAATGTCATGTCAGAAATAGACGTGGTCAACCAATTTTTTAACCTAATTATCAAGTGTGCATGTCAGACAGCCTGATGGGATTCCATGTAGACAGTGACAGAGCATGCCAAAACATCCATACATCCATCCTCATATATCTGCAAAGTATCTTCTAAGACAGGCCACACTTTCATCTTCAGCATTGATTTTAGAGGAAAGGTGAGATGGCACCCCCCCCACCCCACCCCCAACCTCCTCCTTTGAATTAATCATAATCGCTCACTCCATCACCAGCAGAACAGAGTCTGACTGGAGTGATTTAAAAAAATATATAAAATGCTCAAGGACAAATTACAGGTGTGGCAAAATGGGCAAATAACCTTACCCTATAAATAAAGTTGGATTGACTGATTGTTGCTATAGATGTAAGTTATGTTAGCGATCGTCACAGCAACAAACAACGCAAACCAGCTAGTCTAATTTGTCCCTTCCAGCGGCCGTGATAATGAGCTTGCAGCCATTTCTAAAACTATATTGCACAAATCAATGTGGCGGTCCGCCACGCGATTGTTTAACTGAACCTACAGTACATGCACTTGTTCATTGATCACAAATGATCACGGTGAACGTTTAGGCTGAAAAGAAAAAAAATCATCAATCAATCTGTCTTGCAATGCAGCAAAGTCGGAGTCAAAAGACTGAAGACATCCAAAAATAAGAAAATATATAAATAAAAATGATCTTGTGATGAAAGGAGACAGTGTGTGTGTGTGTGTGTGTGTGTGTGTGTGTGTGTGTGTGTGTGAGAGAGAGGGGTGGAGAGGAAAAAAGGGAGAAGGAGAAAGTGAGGGAGAATAAGAACGAATTTTAATTCTGGCACTTAGCCAGCGCCTCAGAGGAAACATTTTCTCCAGTTATGATGAGACATGGCAAGAAGAGGGGGGGAATAGAGAGGAGAGAGGGAGGGATAGATAGGAACAAAGGAGGGGCACCGCAGGATGAGGGACGGGGGAGAGAAAAAAAAAGAGAAAGAGAGAGAGAGAGCGAGAGAGCAAGCAAGTGCAAAAACAGTGGAAAGAGAGATAACAGCAAAAGACAGACAGAGGGAGTCAATCTAACCCCCCCCCCCACCCACCCTTCCCACTCAGCAGCCCAGCCATTTTTAGAGATTTACAAGTGAAAGCTGAAAATGGTGTTTAGCAGCAGGCAGTGTTCGACTCGAGGATCCAAACAGAAAGACGGGAACATTAAACCAACATGTGTCATCGTTCGTTCGATATTGAACGCTTCTACACACAGACACACGCCCGTGTTGTATCTCTAACCCAGCCACATGGAAAAGGAAGCTAAGACATGTATACAAGGGGCATCAAGAGAGCAAAAGGTCAACTTCCTCCTTTTAAAGAGGACAGGGGAACTCCTTGTTTCACCTTCTTTAAAACAAACTCCCCTGCAGGCTGAATTTGGCTAAAGCTGTGAGTCAATCGGTAAAAAGCATCCCACCACAGCAAGGTAAACAATAATTACCTCCTACTAGAACTGGAACAGCAGGGAATACGGACCCTTGGTAAGCGAAAGACAGCTTGTAACAATCAAACACGTACACAACATACAAGCGGTGACTCTAAAGAAACACTGGCGCACGACAATGTGACTGAAATCACTCTGAATGGGCTCCTTAGACACCGGTACACACTCTCACACACACACACACAAAGCAGCAAAACAACACAGACTGCGGTGTTACCGTGAAGATGCGGCGTCCCGTCCTGTCGAAGGTGACGCAGTACACGGATGACAGGTGTCCCAGGATCCTCTTGTGCATCTTCATGTGCAGGTACACAGCCGTGGGCAGCAGCTGCCGGAGCCGGTAGGAGCCGTTCAGGCGACGGCCGAAGCTCGTCTCCACTGGATGGGGGGAAAAAAAACGATGAAACTATGAAAACCCACTCGTTTGACAAAAAAAGAAATTCAAAGATATGGGCCACAGCGGTGAATAATCCTGTGCAGAAACACACTGTCAAATGCTACAGGCAGTACAAACCTTGGCAAGCAACGATACAGTATAACATGTAAGATCTGACTCACACACTGAATATCAAAGACACCAAAGGGGACAAAATAAAAGTATAGAGTTGTTTTGCAAAATTCAAGTGTTTTCTTTACCAATATTAGGCGGGCTCCCGTAGATAATCGGCGGCTCGGGTGGTCGTCCACAGTGCAGCGCAGCCAGCGCCGAGCCCTTCCACACAACATTCTTGCAGCCTGGGGAAAAGAAAGGACGCGTAAAGACCCACAGGCACACACATTATACGGTTTGTGTTGTTCTAGGTGAGTTTGTTCTGTATATGCATATGCACTTAGATTTGCATAAGGACAGGAAATAATGTATGTACATGAGGTCTGCCATTGTGCACAGACAGCGAAATGCACAGTAGTCGAGTGTGTTTGCATGTGTGCACGTTAAAAGTATCACATGTGCTCACTCTTGCTGGAGCGGAGAAGATTCTGCCTGCCGGCCCCCAACAGGCTGCTGAGTCCCGGCACACTGGCAGGGACCTCGCTCTCCAGCAGGGGACAAACTCTGGAGCAGACCTGCAGCAGGTGGTCTGGACTGATGTGCCGGTATAGCTTCACCTGCACACACAAAAACACAGACACACACACACACACACACACACGTGTCAGGACATCCAATCATTCCTACCACAGGCAATACAACTGTTTAACACTTCATCACTGGGTGCTAGATAAG
>NC_045750.1:23970563-23970803 GCF_008692095.1 Etheostoma spectabile
ACCACAATACTGCACTAAGTGCAACCTGCACTGTTGGGTTATTGAAATATTTATCATACTATTTAAGCAGTTGAATATATTTGTATTCCCAACTTGTATATGTTCAAATATTTGTTCTTGTATTTTATTCCTATTATTTTATGTGTATTGTGTGTAAGTATATTGTATCCTAGAATTTCATTTCTATTTATATTCTGTGCAGTGTGACTGATTTTGCTGCTGCAACACTGTAATTTCCCA
>NC_045750.1:23970813-23971676 GCF_008692095.1 Etheostoma spectabile
ATCAATAAATATCTATCTATCTATCTATCTATCTATCTAGGACTGCATAATTTATCCATTGAGTTTTATCAAAATCGCTAAATGGACTGGTGAAATATCCAAATTGCAAGAATGGCGCAATTTATGTTACAGTATAAGTATAAGGTAAAATATGTGTAAGCATTCTGAATGAAGTATTGTGGTACTGCATAGATGTCCCAGCCTACAAATTGTATCCTACAGACTAAAGAATCCATCTTTGTTTTGTACAGATCAAAAATGATTATTCCCTCAAATATGAATTACATCACAATCGCAATATCAGTCAAAGTAACCGCAATTAGATAGTTTCCTCATATCATGCAGCCCTACTTCAAACCCCCCCCAAAAAAAGATTAGCACGGCACCGCATAATTACACCAAAAACTAAATCAACTAATTACATAAAGCCAAAAAAACATTTTTAGGATCTACTCTAAAGATCCTACTATAAACCAGACCTGAATTTCAACAGCCACATTAAGACATTCCAAAGCCAGCCTATTATCACTTAAGAATATATCAAGGGTTAATAAAGGACTCATGTCTCAGCCGGATTTGGAAAAACTAGTCCATGCTTTCAACTTCAGTAGACCTGACTACTGTAACAGGGTCTTCACAGGTCTCCCTAAAAAAATTAGCTGATTCCGAACGCTGGTGCTCGAGTCCTCACTAAGACCAAGAACGTGGATCCCATCACTCCAGTGCCTCAAATTATAGACTTCAAAATACTTCCGTTGGTTTTAAAAAAAAAAAATCACTAAAAGGTTTAGGTCCAAAATGCATTTCTGATCTGCTACTTCACTACGAATCCCCCAGACCTCTCAGGTGGTCTGGGACAGGTC